>NW_027467732.1:877500-1047500 GCF_046742065.1 Oratosquilla oratoria
GACCTGTACAGTCATGGGTCCACTGCCCAACGAACAGGAGGTCTAGCATTATCTTCACGAGGTTGCAGTTCTGCTACTTTCCCGTAGCTGGCACTGACGTAATATTCCCGCAGTTTTCTTTGATTTATAATGACGCTTGAGGCAACTAATTTTTGTTGTCAAATATTTGTGACACACTGGACACAAGACTTTCTGTTGTCTCCAACTCTAGCCACCCATGTTTTAATCAAGTCGTTTGACAGCCATATTTCTTGAACTATGACGTGTAGACATGATAACTGTGGAGATAAATACTTAAGGTTAGTTCCACTATGTACGATTACTGGATGGCATATATGAAAAATGTGTCCGTGTTCTCACTTCGTTTTCTGTCTTCAATGAACCTGAAGTGGTGAGTTAACCATACCTCTTTAGCCATATTTGAAAGGGATAATCTTGCTATAATAATACAGGATAACGCTCACCTAAGATGCAGTACCCGTTGGTAATAATATGACTCCTCAAAATGTTCACACCGCAGGAACCCGGTGAAATTGCGAAGAAATCGATGTATTCAGACGGTTTTTGCAGGCAATTTCAGACATAGGCTGTGCTGTCTGACACTAGCAAGTAATGTTACATCTGTAAGTAAAACACGGTTGCGGTTGAAATTGACAATTTGTCTTCATTTATTGTTCGTTTCGTTCATAGAATAGGCAGAAAGCGCATTAAGGAAATGTTCCCGCTTGTCACGTGATTTGTGACGTGTCTATACTGTTGTTGAGCAGCCTACCTAACCTTGCTGCTCCGGCCGCATTGAAGTGGAGACATTTTTAACAAAGTAGAAGTTGTCCCACAGATTGACAAAGTACACTTTTTCCTTTTCACAGAGGGATTTTACTCTGTTGTTCGCTCTGAATGCGATGTTGTAGAATCTGTCGATGTTGAAAAATTGATCACTTATCTTGAATCTGGGAAGGCTCCCTGAAATTACAATGTTTTTCCCAGGTACCTATTCTTTATATTTCTGATTGTTCATCGGTACTTTTCAATGAGTTCTCGGAGCCCCCTCGGGCGGGGGCCCTTCCCAGAGCCCCCTCGTGCGGGGGCTCCCTCCCGAGCCCCCTCGTGCGGGGGCTACCTCCCGAGCCCCATTGTGCGGTGGGCTCCCTCCCGAGCCCCCTCGTGCGGGGGCTCCCTCCCGAGCCCCCTCGTGTGGGGGCTCTCTCCCGAGCTTCCTCTGGCGGGGGCTTCCTCCCGAGCCCCCTCTGGCTGGGGCTACCTCCCGAGCCCCATTGTGCGGTGGGCTCCCTCCCGAGCCCCCTCGTGCGGGAGCTCCCTCCCGAGCCCCCTCGTGTGGGGCTCTCTCCCGAGCTTCCTCTGGCGGGGGCTTCCTCCCGAGCCCCCTCTGTCGGGGGCTCCCTCCCGAGCCCCGTCGTGCGGGGGCTCCCTCCCGAGCCCCCTCGTGTGGGTGCTCCCTCCCGAGCCCCCTCTTGCGGGGGCTCCCTCCCGAGCCCCCTTGTGCGGGGGCTCCCTCCCGAGCCCCCTCGTGCGGGGGCTCCCTCCCGAGCCCCCTCGTGCGGGGGCTCCCTCCCGAGCCCCCTCGTGCGGGGGCTCCCTCCCGAGCCCCCTCGTGCGAGGGCTCCCTCCCGAGCCCCCTCGTGCGGGGGCTCCCTCCCGAGCCCCCTCGTGTGGGGGCTCCCTCCCGAGCCCCATTGTGCGGTGGGCTCCCTCCCGCCCGCACTCCCTCCCGAGCCCCCTCGTGTGGGGGCTCTCTCCCGAGCTTCCTCTGGCGGGGGCTTCCTCCCGAGCCCCCTCTGGCTGGGGCTCCCTCCCGAGCCCCCTCTGTCGGGGGCTCCCTCCCGAGCCCCGTCGTGCGGGGGCTCCCTCCCGAGCCCCCTCGTGTGGGGGCTGCCTCCCGAGCCCCCTCGTGTGGGGGCTGCCTCCCGAGCCCCCTCGTGTGGGGGCTGCCTCCCGAGCCCCCTCTTGCGGGGGCTCCCTCCCGAGCCCCTTCTGGCTGGGGCTCCCTCCCGAGCCCCCTCGTGCGGGGGCTCCCTCCCGAGCCCCCTCGTGCGGGGGCTCCCTCCCGAGGCCCCTCGTTCGGGGGCTCCCTCCCGCCCTCCCGAGCCCCCTCGTGCCGGGGCTCCCTCCCGAGCCCCCTCTGGCGGGGGCTCCCTCCCGAGCCCCCTCTGGAGGGGGCTCCATCCCGAGCCCCTTCTGGCTGGGGCTCCCTCCCGAGCCCCCTCTGTCGGGGGCTCCCTCCCGAGCCCTCTCGGGCGGGGGCTCCTTCCCGAGACCCCCGACCCCCCTCGGGCGGGGGCTCCTCCCCGAGTCCCCTCGGGTGGGGCCCCTACTCCGTGTTTACCTAAGAGGAAGACAGGCAAGGCAGATTGGGGCCTGCTCCATAGCTCGACTAAAGTTGATTGTAACGTCAAACAATTTCAAACTCATTTATCAGCATTTAATTAAACATCTTATGAATGTTTTGATGTATGGAGCCACGATGTCTATACCTAGAACATCAGGCAGTCCTCGTAATCCTATAGTTTCTTGGAGGAACAATTCTTTGGCATTGATCCGGAAAATAACGAACTTGCTACAAAAGATATCGTAGATACCCTTGTCTTGTTGATAACATTGCCTATAGAAGAGGTCTTGCAAAAGAGAACATTTAAAGAAGCAAGAAGGGAATCCTTTATTAGATATATCAGCGATTCAAAATACGATTCTATCTCTGGTCTGGAATAGAATAGAAAATTTGCAAGTTAAATTTGTATCATCTACAGTTTACTTCTACTGACAGCACAAGGCACAAATATCTGATACAAGGGAGGTAGCCGAAGCTTTTGGTATGTACTTCACTACTCTACTTAATTTCAAACCATCAGGAACAATAGTACGATTGTTCTTCCTACAAGCTCTAACTCGGAGGAATGTAATCTTCTATTCACCCTTGAAGAACTCGAACAAGCAATATCTTTACCTTTACCAACATCTCCAGAAGATATTATTTATCCCATGAATTCAAACCTGCCGCCAAGTAACAAAAAATTCCTTTTAGACATTTCTAATATTTGATGGAGTACCGGAACTTCTCCCAAATCACGGAAAATTGCAATAGTTGTCCCTATCTTAAAACCTCTAAAAGACTTCAGTCTTCCCCATAATTATAGACCCATATGTTACTTGAAGTTTAAAAGTCTTTTATCAAATAGGCAGTTCGGTTTTCGAAAAAATCGAAGCACCATTGACCCTTTAACCATTCCCTCTAGGGAGAGCCACAGTGCTTTTGTAACACAAAAGAAGACTATGGCTGTATTCCTCGATTTAGAGAGCCTACGGTACTACCTGGTGAACTGGCATTTTGTTGCAACTTGTTGAATGGAGTATTGTTGGTAATATGTTCTATACCTTGAAAGATGTTCTTTCAGAAGGCTATCCAAAGCCGGGTCCACACTTGTTGCATTTCCACGTATCGTATCATCTTTGCGTACCACCTAGTGATACGATACGGTGCAACAGGGTATTGTACCCACTTGTTGCGTATCCGCCTGTTGTATACGGATACGCAACAAGTGGGTACAATCGTGGCTAAGATTGTTCACAGGTAACATTCAAATTAATTTCCTCATTACTGCTGATATTACAACGTGGAGTGTGGATCAGCACGTAAGCAAGGATGTACTCTTGTTCATTTGTTCGCTTCAGTGGGCATAAAAACCTGTACGCACGATTGATCATTGTCCGTCTACCTGGTAAAGTCCGTGTATCGTACACATGAGTAGTGATTAGCAAGAATCACGTAAGGGGAGTCGTCAACTAGCGGTGGTCGACAACGCAACCCCAGGCGACAGGCATTGTCTGATGTGGGTGAAGTACAGACACGAGCAATCCAATCATTTGCCCACCTAATTTGCCAGAGTGCCTGTCGGGAAACGCGAGATCGTCTATGCGAGCCTTTAAGGAAATACGTTAAAGGAATTTCCTCGTTAACGTGGCTGCCATGAGGATTAATGTTTGTGCAAAAGAGTGCAAATTGATCAATAGCCGTACACCAGTGTAACCATCGAGACAATACTCTCTAAAAGACTCCCACCCCCTTTCTCAACACTGTACGAGAATTAATCTAATTTTCAACACGACTTGTTTTTGTCTATTGTTTTTTTTTTGTGGGGGGAGGGGAGCATCTCCACATTTTGCACTGTTTTGCAATTTACTAATGCCCATAATCTAAAGATTATACCCCACATCCGTGCTGACCCGGAAATTAAGTAGCTTGCTTCCATAGTCTGTTCTCTTCCCATCCCCTCAACTCCCGTCTAGTTTCCGTCCCCCCGTGTCCCCCACACCCGGAACTTTTCCCCCCTCCTTGGTTAATTCATCCTTCACCATTGCTTCAATCTCCCCCACCCACCAAAGTTTCGTGACCCCACTGTCCTCCGTCGCCTCGTGCTCTACCGTTCCTCCTCCCTATCGCTCCGACCAGTAGTAGTAGTATCAACTCCTACCTTGAACGTATAAACGCATTTGCAGTTATTGCCCATGTTCGAGATGAAGTTGAATAAATCGCAGGTAACACATGAAAGTTCAAACGCATTGCCTTGTAATTCCTTGTAGTATTATAACTTGCGTGAGCATCAGCACATAGGTAAGGGTGTACTATTGAGTTATATGACTCAGTTCAATGCGTTCAAGAAACTTCTACGTTAGTGTGAGGCTGTCAAGAAAAAAAAAAGAGTGCAAATTGAAAAAAAGACTTTTACAAGTGTGTAACCATCAGGACACTACACGAGCTCTAACCCACCCCCCAACACTTTTAACTAGAATTTAACTCTTGATTTTCGACACTAATGGCCGTATCCCTCATCGTTTTTGTTATCTCCATATTTATTCATGATGTTTTGCAATTTATTCCTATCCATAACCCAAATATTGTACCCCCCCCCCTGTTCCTAACCAAGGAATTTGCACTGGCTTCCTCCCCTAGTCTCGACCATCCCCCCACCCCCATCTAGTTTGACACACGTCTAGTTTCCCTCTGCCCACCCTCCCATATCCCTACCGTGTCCCCCGCACCCGATAGCCTTGCATCCCCCCCCCCCATCGCTTTGTCAAAACCGTCCCCCACCTCCCATCACCCCTAACCCGTTGACGCCGTTGGGGGCCAAAGGTGACGACAGCCAAGGAGGCGATGTCGCCGGGACACTGACAATTTCTATTTTGATGATCTTGCTTCTCGGCTGCTGGCACAACAAATTGTATTGAGGCCTATTTCTTCAAACTATTTCGTTGTTCCCTCCATCTTTTGGTTTGTTGATGGCCATAGCTTGTCTTCCAGTTTGGAAGTTTCGCTACATTGTTCGGTCGTTTCGCTACACTGTTTTTTCGCATTTGAGATACGAATATGATAAAAGATAAAATGTGTTTTGGTTTATAAAGTACCTATAACCATTTGGGCGTTTTACTACATGGCCAGTTCGTTACCAAACATTTCGCTACATTGTTCGGTCGTTTCACTCATGGCCAGTTCGCTACCAACCATTTCGCTACATTATTCGGTCGTTTCGCTACATTCTTTCGGTCGTTTTGCTACATTTGGCTACAGTGTTCGGTCGTTTCGCTACATTGTTTTGGTCATTTCACTACATTGTTCAGTGGTTTCGTTACATTTCGCTACACTTTTTTATCGCATTTGAGATACGAACATGATAAAAATACAATGTGTGCAAATTTATAAAGTAACTTTGTAGGCGACAGAAGTAGAATTTGCTTAACGAGGCGATTTGGCGATAGATGAAATTGTTTTTATCGGACCTTGTTTTATGCAATCATCAGGCAGATTATCCGGCAGATAAAAAAAAAAAAAAAAAAAAAAAAAAAACCTAACCAGAGCTGGGCGCGTTCCTCGGTTTGTTCCGCTTTGGTTTGGCCACGGTTAGCGCTCCCAAACTATTAAAGCTTAAGAGATAGGTTCATTCCGAAATAAAAGTCCGGTAGGCCACATACTGTACCAAAGAAAGATTTCGTAGGCCACATACTATACCGGCACCTATATCGCTTAGTTTGGGAGCGCTAACCGAGGCCAAACTATAGCGGAACAAACCGAGGAACGCGCCCAGCTCTGGTAATGTGCATGTTAAGACACTTTTTTTTTTTATAATTATCTGTCGGATAATCTGCATGACGAGAGCATAAAACAAGGCCCAATAAAAACAATTTTATCTATCGCCAAATCGCCTCATTAGGCAAATTCTTCTTCCGTAGCCTGCAAAGTTACTTTATAAATTTGCCCACATCGTATTTATCATGTTCGTATCTCAAATGCGATAAAAAACGTGTAGTGAAATGTTGCAGAGGATAAAAACGTACCTTCTCTTTGATCAAATTACATGAAAATCAAACATTTAAAAAAAAATAGTTCAAATAATGCAAACCTAAGAATAGAAAAATATAATGTAAGATTTTTTTCACATATATAGTTTTGCAAATACACAAAAAAATGAAAATACTTCATAAAAGAAGTTTAGGCAAATTTCTTGAAAGGAAAACGTAAATATAGAGAAAATAAACTTTATTGATACGAATACGGTACAAGGTCGAGTGTTACAGTTGAACATGTATGATGGGTATCATTATCCTTCATATGTTTTCATACCTTCTTTTATCTTAATGTACTGAAATTACTGACACAAGTACCTCTTGGTTTAACTACATACTGGTACTGCTATGCGATTATTGCGATGGACATTACTCTGGTTCTGGAACCGATCTTACCGATACGAGTACAAAACAAGATACAGCTGAACATGTTTGAAACGTGAAACTTTTTTTCAACTTTAAATATCCTTATTTCAATAATTCAATGTTAAAAAGTATAGAGGGGAAAAGGAAGTGGAAAGGAGAGAAAAGATAGTATCATTGCGGTAGTCTACAGTTGAAATCATAATTATCCTACTGTTTGGCAACACAGCAGTGGGAGAAACCACCAAACTGATGGAGTGATGGAAACGATGCATATGGAACTTGACAGGAATATTACAGCTCCCGTGACTGTGTGTCAACAGGTGTAAAATGGAGGTGTTTAATTTATTCAAGTAATACTTTGGATGTTTATCAGTCTATGTATAAATATTTAAAGCCAGCGTTGCACAAGGACGTATTGGGGGTTTAGTGGAATGACCACGAAGATAAGACGATGAGATTTATTACATTTTATAAAATTATGTTTTTTATATATAATCTACTTATAAGGAGTATGCACTGCATAACTCTACAGACTAAACGAAGGCCTTATAAAGTGTAAATTTAACTGGAGTCGGAGTGGGATTCGGTATATCTTTACCAACTCCGACTCCGACTCCGACTCCGACTCCGACTCCAGTGACACCGTAAATGCTTCCGACTCCGACTCCGACTCCACAGCCCTGCTGGAGAAAAATGTATTTTGAAACCTGGATAAACTTTTCAAATGCCAAAAATGGTATGAAAGCTTTCAGAGTTTACACCCAGATGTATGAAAATGCCGTGTTTTCTGGTAGACTCTCATCCTATGTATCTAAAAATATACAAATTTCCTGACAAAAAAAAAAATAAAAAAAAAGCCTACCAAGATCCACCTAGGTGGCTAATCATAACTCAGTGAAGGTGAAAATTTCTTCAAAATGAAGACTTTCACGACGCATTAATAAACTCCTTAGATGAGTATACCAGGGTGGACCACGCCAAGAAGGTTGTCAAAAATTCGCACTCGAATATAGTTAAATCTATCTTCTTTCACTACAGTAAGTCGGGCGAGAGAGGCTGGCGGGGGAGCCCCTCGGACGAGAGGGGCTCGCGGGGGAGCCCCTCGGGCGAGAGGGGCTCGCGGGGGAGCCGCTCGGGCGAGAGGGGCTCGCGGGGGAGCCCCTCGGTGGAGAGGGGCTCGCGGGGGAGCCCCTCGGTGGAGAGGGGCTCGCGGGGGAGCCCCTCGGTGGAGAGGGGCTCGCGGGGGAGCCCCTCGGTGGAGAGGGGCTCGCGGGGGAGCCCCTCGGTGGAGAGGGGCTCGCGGGGGAGCCCCTCGGTGGAGAGGGGCTCGCGGGGGAGCCCCTCGGTGGAGAGGGGCTCGCGGGGGAGCCCCTCGGTGGAGAGGGGCTCGCGGGGGAGCCCCTCGGTGGAGAGGGGCTCGCGGGGGAGCCCCTCGGTGGAGAGGGGCTCGCGGGGGAGCCCCTCGGTGGAGAGGGGCTCGCGGGGGAGCCCCTCGGTGGAGAGGGGCTCGCGGGGGAGCCCCTCGGTGGAGAGGGGCTCGCGGGGGAGCCCCTCGGTGGAGAGGGGCTCGCGGGGGAGCCCCTCGGTGGAGAGGGGCTCGCGGGGGAGCCCCTCGGTGGAGAGGGGCTCGCGGGGGAGCCCCTCGGTGGAGAGGGGCTCGCGGGGGAGCCCCTCGGTGGAGAGGGGCTCGCGGGGGAGCCCCTCGGTGGAGAGGGGCTCGCGGGGGAGCCCCTCGGTGGAGAGGGGCTCGCGGGGGAGCCCATCGGTGGAGAGGGGCTCGCGGGGACTCTGCTATCGACCTTGCAATCTGTTCTTCAACTTTGAGGTTAGACTTGCAGTGGTCAGTGACTGAAAATAATCACGGCAGAATACTTCATCTCCATTTTTACCCAAGTGGAAGATTAGGGTCTGTTCTATAGCTCGACTAAAGTTGATTGTAACACCAAACAATTTCAAAGTCCTTTATCAGTATTTAAACATCTTATGAGTCTTTTGATATATGGGGCCACGAAGACTATATCTAGAACACCCGGAAATCCTCGTAATCCTGCAGTCCCTTGGTGGAACGATTCTTGTGCATTGAGCCGGAAAATAACGAACTTGTTACGAAAGAAATCGTAGATACCCTTGTCTTGTTAGTAAAATTACCTATAGAAGATGTCTTGCCAAACAAGAGAAAACATTTAAAGAAGCAAGGAGGGAATCCTTTATTAGATATATCAGCGAATCAAAATAAGATTCTCCCATCTCTCTGGTCTGGAATAGAATGCGGAAATTGTAAGGTAAATTTATACCATCTACAGTATATTTATACTTAAAGCACAAGGGACACAAATATCTAATACAGGGGAGATAGCCGAAGCTTTTGGCAAGCACTTTGCAAATATATCAAGCGCCCTTCACTCTCCTTCATTTCAAACCATCAGGAACAATAGCACGTTTGTTCTTCCTACTAGCTCTAACTCGGAGGAATATAATATTCTATTCACCCTTGACGAATTCGAGCACGCAATATCTTTATCTTTACCAACATCTCCAAATATATTATTGATCCCATGAATTCAAACCTGCCGCCAAATAACAAAAAAAATCCTTTTAGATATTTTGAATATTTTATTTTTGAGCACCGGAATCTAAATCATGGAAAATTTCAATAATTATCCCTATTTTAAAACCTCTAAAGACTCCAGTCTTCCTCATAATCATAGACCCATAGCTCTCACGAGCTGTATTAGCAAGACCTACGAGAGATTAATAAATACACGGGTAGTATGGTTTAAAAGCCTTTTATCAAATAGGCAGTTCGGTTTTTGAAAAAAAATCGGAGCACTATTGACCCCTTAACCATTCCCTCTAGGGAGATCCACAATGCTTTTGCAGCACAAAACCAGACTCTATCTGTATTTTTTCGATTTAGAGAAGGCCTACGATATTCTGCTCTGCTACAGCTGCCTACCTTCAGGAAGAAGGGATCCTAAGGGAAGCATTCTTAGCCCAACACTATTTAATATAGCCATAAGTAGCCCACTCGAGAGTCACTGTTGGAGTACAAGGACAGTTATTTGCAGATTACTATGCAGTATTTGGTATTGCATCTACAGCTACTGAAATTTCCCACAAGATTCAGGCGACTATTAATGGTGCAAATACTTGCCAAGTACTAGATTTAAAATTCTCCTCCGAGAAAACCAAAGACATTTTTTGTCGATTAAGACGCATATTCCTATATTATTTTTAAATCATTCTATCTTTCCATATGAAGATCGTGTAAATTATCTTGGTGTTGTTTTTGACAAGAAATGAACTTTTACTCAATACATCAATGAAACTGTAAGTAATGTAAAGCTTCGACTAAATATCCTAAAGGAAATTTCTGGTTTTAATTGGAGAGCCTATAGAAGTTCAATTTTAAGAATTTACCAGGCCTTGTGTCTTAGTAAAATAGATTACGGATGCAGATTTATGGATCAGCAAGTAAGACAACATTAGCTAAGCTGGATAAGGTTCATAATATGTCACTGCGTATATGCAGAGGAGCTTTCCACACTTCTGTGGAGAGCTTGGATGTAGATGCTGGATTTCCTCCACTATTTATTCTCGGGAAAGAGGTTTGTGATACCTATCAAGAGTACTTTCTAATAAGTTCAATCCAAAGTACAAATATGTAAAACGACCAATTGATAGGACACCACAAACCAAAACTGCCAAAGCCAATTGAAGTTCGCCTGGCATACTCTGCCAATAAGATAGGACTTCAGCAGTGGCAGATTTTGACATCCCTAAATATTCCCCTTGGAAAATAAAAACGTTAATATGCACAGCACGATATGAGAAGAAAAGATATTTGGATGCTCAGCTCGAGGCAAATTTTGTTGAACATGCATCTGAACACTCGAACGCCATCGGCATATATACAGACGGATAAAAAAAAACCTGATGGAGTAGGCTGTTCTGGTGATGCCGGACATCGTAAGTAAAAATAAATTACCTGCATTTTCCTCCGTTTTTACAACAGAACTTCTGGCAGTTCTAAATGCCTTAGAATATATATTTTCTAGGTGCTGCCATGGTACGAGTTTTGTTGTATACAGACTCGATGAGTCTCTTATCTTTAGGGAAGTCGTTTCCATCTTGTTATGTGGTCCAAGAAATTAAAGATTGGATTTTCCTGTTAATCGGTAGAAGAAGAGTAAATGTAAATTTTTGTTGGTTCCGTCCCACGTTGAAATCGCCGGTAATGAAGGGGCTGATGTAACAGTCAAGGCAGCAACTAGACTTGACCATTGTTCCAGCAATCCCCATTCCAGATTTTAAAATGATTATATCTTGTTGGAGAGACCAGTGGCAAGACCACTGATCTAGTTTGACAAGTAATCTTTAACTAAAGAGTATTAGACCTGTTCAGTCATGGCTCCACTGCCCAACGAACAGAAGGTCTAGCATTATTTTCACTAAGTTGCGGATCGGTCATACTTCTGCAAACCATAAGTATCTGATGACAAGTGGGGCACAGAGGCAGTTTCCTCAGTGCATTGCCTGTCATGTTGACCTATCAGTTAAACATATCTTAGTAGAATGTCCCTTTTATGGAAACCAATATAGGACTACACTATCAGATAAGTCCTTGGTAGACATTTTAAACGAACATATTGCAGTGGAACAGATTAAATTTTTAAAAGAAATAAATCTGTTCTATAGTATTTAATTTTAGCTGGACTAATTTTAATCGTTATTCATAATCTTGCACTATTTATAAAGTGAGAGTACAGTTAGGGTTAAATGTATTCTACATACCAATATGTACAAGAATTTGCGCATGGGAACGTGTATACAGTATATATACATATATAGGTATATACGTGTGTGTGTATGCGTATGTATATGTTAATACAGTAGTAGTCGATAAGAAGACTAAACTGATAAATATGCGCTGAATGGTTTTATGGCTTCGGCGCTTGGCTAAAGGCCATAAATCTTGTAAATCTAATCTAATCCCCACCTCCCGTCCCCTTCGTCCCATCACCTCGTGCTTCCATGTATAAATCATCGCTCAGTTCACCTCACCCACTTCCGTTCACAACCAAACGAGTACTCTCCGTACTCTCAATATGTCTTCTCCATACCGACAGGAACTCCATCTGGTGCGTGCCCCACCTCCTGTCTTTTGCTGGGTGCCATCCCATGTTGGCTTTCCAGGCAATGAATGAGCAGACAAGCAGTTCTGCTACTTTCCCGTAGCTGGTACTGACGTAATGAAATTCACAGAGCGTCCCAGTACAAAAACGTTGTAATCATGGGAGATTTTAACTATAGAAACATTGACTGGGAAACTTTAATAGATCATGAAGCGAAGAAATTCCTAGATGTGTTGCAGGATAATTTCCTAAAACAAATGATTACCGATCCTACGAGGGGACAAAATACCCTGGACTTAATTCTAACAAATAATGAGCACCAAATTAGCAGCGTAATAGTGGGCGATAGTCTAGGCTTTAGCGATCATCAAGGAATAAGATTTCATATTATTTGGGAAAAAATAAAAAGTACAAATAACGTTGTTCAAGTACAAGACTTCAGGAAAGCAAACTTTGACAATATAAAAACCTATTTGAAATTGAATACGAAAAACAATCCGGACGTTTCAAACATTCTTGATTCTCGTTGCGGGGCTGATAGTCAGAAGTGGGTCAAGGAGTGTAATACGCACACCTTAGGTCAGGTCTGGGTCAAGAAGGGAAATTCGCATACCTTAGGTCAGGTCTGGGTCACAGAGAGTAATACGCATACCTTAGGTCAGGTCGATTCGTGGCGAGGGCCCAAAAATAAGGTCAGTACTTTAGATGAAATGTATAACAATCTAACTGATCTAATTATTAATCCACAAAACACATTTATCCCCCTGAAGTCAATACGGAAAAATAGATGACGGACAGATTGAAACATGAGATCGGGATAAAAAGAGGACTTTACGTAAAAATAAAAAACGGGGAATCACACCTTAGATCAAGATATAACGAAATGGCAAAGCTGGTTAAAAGGAATACACGTTCAGCGAAACGTAATTATGAAATCAAGGTTGCCAGTCAAGCAAAATCCAACCCAAAGGGTTTCTTTCACCTCTATAGAACAAAAAATAAAGAAAGAATAGGACCAATTTAAAAACGATGAAAATGTCATGATAGAATCGGAAGAAAAAATGAGTGAGGAGTTTAACAATTATTTTCTATCGGTGTTTACTAATGAGAGGTTAGATAAAGTACCTGACTGCGATCCGATTTTCAGAGGGGATGAAGAAAATAGCCTAACTAATATCAGCATTAGTAAAGAAGAAGTTATCAAGCAGATTGACAGACTTAAAGCTACAAAATCTCCGGGTCCGGACGAAATTTTTCCAAGAATGCTTAAAGAGTGTAAATTTGAAATCTGCGACCAGTTAACTGAAATATTCAATAAATTGGTAGACACTGGTTCTGTTCCAACTGCTTGGAGGCAGGCAAACGTTGTTCCTGTTTTTAAGAAGGGAGATAGATCGACCACATGCAACTACAGGTCAATCAGTTTGACATCGGTTATAGGAAAAATGCTTGAATCAATAATAGTAAATAGACTCAGAGAACACATTGAAGGGCATAATTTAATTCGTGATTCACAGCATGGTTTCTCCAAAGGTAAGTCATGCGTGACTAATCTTCTATCCTTTTACACTAAGGTATATAAGGCGTCAGACAACAATGAAAATTACGATGTTATTTACCTTGACTTTAGCAAAGCGTTCGATAAAGTGCCACACCAGAGACTACTAAATAAAATCAAAGCCCATGGCATAGGAGGAAAAGTGTTAGAATGGATTAGAGCTTGGATTAGTAACAGAAAGCAGCGGGTCACCATAAATGGAATAAAATCTAGGTGGGGCAATGTTACTAGCGGGATCCCCCAGGGCTCGGTTTTGGGTCCCTTGTTGTTTATTATGTATATAGCCGACTTGAACATTGGGTTAAATAGTGATGTTAGTAAGTTTGCGGACGACACTAAAATAGGACGCCTATTAAGGTCAGAAGAAGACGCCGAGATTCTGCAGGATTATCTTGATAAACTGTTTACATGGTCGGTAAAATGGCAAATGAACTTCAATATCTCTAAGTGTAGCGTGTTAAACGTAGGGCTACACAACCCCGAAAATAGATACAACTTACATAACACGTTTTTAGAAAAATCGGAGTGCGAGAGGGACTTGGGAGTTCTGGTGAGTCCGGACCTTAAAACCAGGAAGCAGTGCATTAGCGCCAGAAATAAAGTTAACAGAGCATTAGGCTTCATTGCTAGGACGGTAACGAATAGAAGTGCAGAGGTAATTATTAAACTCTATCTAGCGATAGTTAGACCCATCCTTGACTATGCGGTACAGTTTTGGTCTCCGTCCTACAGAATGGACATAAATTCACTAGAATCAGTACAGAGAAGAATGACCAAAATGATACAAGGACTCGGAAATTTGCCTTACGAAGAGAGGCTTAGGCACCTAAACTTACACTCTCTGGAAAGACGCAAAGTGCGGGGTGATCTAATAGAAGTGTTCAAGTGGATCAAAGGCTATAACAAGGGTGATGCAAACAAGGTCATCATAATAAAACAACAGGGCAGGACTCGCAGTAATGTGTATAAACTGGACAAATTTAGATTTAAGAAGGAAATAGGCAAGAATTGGTTTACAAATAGGGTGGTCGATGAATGGAATAAACTTAGTAACCATGTAGTAAGCGCTGAAACTATCAGTTGTTTTAAAAAACGATTAGACAACTTTATGGATGGGGATGACAGGTGGTGATGGATACGGAGCTGCCTAGTGTAGGCCTTATGGTCTTTTGCAGTCTCCTTTATTTCTTATGTTCTTATGTAATATTTCCGCAGTTTTCTTTGATTTACGATGACGCTTGAGGCAACTAATTTTTGTTGTCAAATATTTGTGACACACTAGACACAAGACTTTCTGTTGTCTCTAACTCTAGCCACCCATGTTTTAAAGAAGTCGTTTGACAGCCATATTTCTTGAACTATGACGTGTAAACATGATAACTGTGGAGACAAATACTCAAGGTTAGTTAGATGAAAAATGTGTACGTGTTCTCACTTCGTTTTCTGTCTTCAAAGAACCTGAAGTGGTGACTTAACCATACCTCTTTAGTCATATTTGAAAGGGATAATCTTACTATAATAATACAGGATAACGCTCACGTAAGATGCAGTACCCGTTGGTAATAATATGACGCCTCAAAATGTTCACACTGCAGGAACCCGGTGAAATTGCGAAGAAATCGATCTATTCAGACGGTTTTAGCAGGGAATTTCAGACATAGGCTGTGCTGTCTAACACTAGCAACTAATGTTACATCTGTAAGTAAAACACGGTTGCGGTTTAAATTGACAATTTGTCTTCATTTATTGTTCGTTTCGTTCATAAAATAGGCAGAAAGCGCATTAAGGAAATGTTCCCGCTTGTCACGTGATTTGTGACGTGTCTATACTGTTGTTGAGCAGCCTACCTAACCTTGCTGCTCCGGCCGTATTGAAGTGGAGACATTTTTAACAAAGTAGAAGTTGTCCCACAGATTGACAAAGTACACTTTTTCCTTTTCACAGAGGGATTTTACTCTGTTGTTCGCTCTGAATGCGATGTTGTAGAATCTGTCGATGTTGAAAAATTGATCACTTATCTTGAATCTGGGAAGGCTCCCTGAAATTACAATGTTTTTCCCAGGTACCTATTCTTTATATTTCTGATTGTTCATCGGTACTTTTCAATGAGTTCTCGGAGCCCCCTCGGGCGGGGGCCCTTCCCAGAGCCCCCTCGTGCGGGGGCTCCCTCCCGAGCCCCCTCGTGCGGGGGCTACCTCCCGAGCCCCATTGTGCGGTGGGCTCCCTCCCGAGCCCCCTCGTGTGGGGCTCTCTCCCGAGCTTCCTCTGGCGGGGGCTTCCTCCCGAGCCCCCTCTGGCTGGGGCTACCTCCCGAGCCCCCTCTGTCGGGGGCTCCCTCCCGAGCCCCGTCGTGCGGGGGCTCCCTCCCGAGCCCCGTCGTGCGGGGGCTCCCTCCCGAGCCCCCTCGTGTGGGGGCTCCCTCCCGAGCCCCCTCGTGTGGGGGCTCCCTCCCGAGCCCCCTCTTGCGGGGGCTCCCTCCCGAGCCCCCTTGTGCGGGGGCTCCCTCCAGAGCCCCCTCGTGCGGGGGCTCCCTCCCGAGCCCCCTTGTGCGGGGGCTCCCTCCCGAGCCCCCTCGTGCGGGGGCTCCCTCCCGAGCCCCCTCGTGTGGGGGCTCCCTCCCGAGCCCCATTGTGCGGTGGGCTCCCTCCCGCCCGCACTCCCTCCCGAGCCCCCTCGTGTGGGGGCTCTCTCCCGAGCTTCCTCTGGCGGGGGCTTCCTCCCGAGCCCCCTCTGGCTGGGGCTCCCTCCCGAGCCCCCTCTGTCGGGGGCTCCCTCCCGAGCCCCGTCGTGCGGGGGCTCCCTCCCGAGCCCCCTCGTGTGGGGGCTGCCTCCCGAGCCCCCTCGTGTGGGGGCTGCCTCCCGAGCCCCCTCTTGCGGGGGCTCCCTCCCGAGCCCCCTTGTGCGGGGGCTCCCTCCCGAGCCCCCTCGTGCGGGGGCTCCCTCCCGCCCTCCCGAGCCCCCTCGTGCGGGGGCTCCCTCCCGAGCCCCCTCTTGCGGGGGCTCCCTCCCGAGCCCCCTCTGGAGGGGGCTCCATCCCGAGCCCCTTCTGGCTGGGGCTCCCTCCCGAGCCCCCTCTGTCGGGGGCTCCCTCCCGAGCCCCCTCTTGCGGGGGCTCCCTCCCGAGCCCCCTTGTGCGGGGGCTCCCTCCCGAGCCCCCTCGTGCGGGGGCTCCCTCCCGAGCCCCCTCTGGCGGGGGCTCCCTCCCGAGCCCCCTCTGTCGGGGGCTCCCTCCCGAGCCCCCTCGTGCGGGGGCTCCCTCCCGAGCCCCCTCTGGCGGGGGCTCCCTCCCGAGCCCCCTCTGGCGGGGGCTCCCTCCCGAGCCCCCTCTGTCGGGGGCTCCCTCCCGAGCCCTCTCGGGCGGGGGCTCCTTCCCGAGACCCCCGACCCCCCTCGGGCGGGGGCTCCTCCCCAAGTCCCCTCGGGTGGGGCCCCTACTCCGTGTTTACCTAAGAGGAAGACAGGCAAGGCAGATTGGGGCCTGCTCCATAGCTCGACTAAAGTTGATTGTAACGTCAAACAATTTCAAACTCATTTATCAGCATTTAAACATCTTATGAATGTTTTGATGTATGGAGCCACGATGTCTATACCTAGAACATCAGGCAGTCCTCGTAATCCTATAGTTTCTTGGAGGAACAATTCTTTGGCATTGATCCGGAAAATAACGAACTTGCTACAAAAGATATCGTAGATACCCTTGTCTTGTTGATAACATTGCCTATAGAAGAGGTCTTGCAAAAGAGAACATTTAAAGAAGCAAGAAGGGAACCCTTTATTAGATATATCAGCGATTTAAAATACGATTCTATCTCTGGTCTGGAATAGAATAGAAAAATTGCAAGTTAAATTTGTATCATCTACAGTTTACTTCTACTGACAGCACAAGGCACAAATATCTGATACAAGGGAGGTAGCCGAAGCATTTGATATGTACTTCACTACTCTACTTAATTTCAAACCATCAGGAACAATAACACGATTGTTCTTCCTACTAGCTCTAACTCGGAGGAATGTAATCTTCTATTCACCCTTGAAGAACTCGAACAAGCAATATCTTTACCTTTACCAACATCTCCAGAAGATATTATTTATCCCATGAATTCAAACCTGCCGCCAAGTAACAAAAAATTCCTTTTAGACATTTTTAATATTTGATGGAGTACCGGAACTTCTCCCAAATCACGGAAAATTGCAATAGTTGTCCCTATCTTAAAACCTTTAAAAGACTTCAGTCTTCCCCATGATTATAGACCAATATGTTACCTGGAGGGTATTTTTTTTTTTTATCAAATAGGCAGTTCGGTTTTCGAAAAAATCGAAGCACCATTGACCCCTGTAGGGAGAACCGCAGTGCTTTTGTAGCATAAAACAAGACTGTAACCGTATTTCTCGATTTAGAGAGACTACGGTACTACCTGGCGAACTGGCATTTTGTTGCAACTTACTGAATGGAGTATTGTTGGTAATATGTTCTATACATTGAAAGATTTTCTTTCAGAATGGTATCTAAAAGTGAGAACAGGCTCGGCTACAGCTTCTGCCTACCTTCAGGAAGAAGGGATCCCACAGGGAAGCATTCTTAGCCCAACACTGTTTTAATATAGCCATAAAGGGCCTAATCGATTTCCTCTTGGAGTTTAAGGACAGTTATTTGCAGATTGCTATGCAGTAAGGTAATTTATGCCTTTAATTGGGGAGCCGATAGAACTTCACTTAAGAATTTACTAGGCCTTGTGTCTTGGTAAAATATATTACGGATGCCAGATATGAGTCAGCAAGCAAGACAAGGTTCACAATATGTCACTGCGTATATGCACAGGAGCTTTCCATGCTTCTGTGGAGAGCTTGAATGTGGATGCTGGATTTCCCCCACTATCTATTCTCGGGAAAGAGGTTTACGATACCTATCAAGAGTACTTTCTAATAAATTCAATCCAAAGTGCAATGTGTAAAACGACCAATTGATAGGACACCGCAGACCAAAACTGCCTAAGCAAATTGAAGTTCGTTTGGCAGACCCTGCCCATCGGATAGGACGATATGAGAAGAAAATATATTTGGATGCTCAGCTCAAGGCTAATTTTCTTGAACACGCATCTGTGCACTCGAACGCCATCGGCATATGTATAGATGGATCAAAAACCCCTGGAGTAGGCTGCTCTGTGGTGATGCCGGACATCGTAATTAAAAATAGATTATTTGTATTTTCCTCCGATTTTACAGCAGAACTGCTGGCAGGTCTAAATGCCTTAAAATATATATTTTCTAGCTGCTGCCATAGTACGAGTTTTGTTTTATACAAACTCGATAAGTCTCTTATGTTTAGGGAAGTTGTTTCCATCATGTTATCTGGTCCAAGAAACTACATCTGACTATAGCCCCAATACGATCTTAAACATTGGCGTAATGTAGTCCTCACAGTGAGAAAAATTTGTGGCTTACTTGCGACGGAATGACAGTTCATTTAGAGACGATTTATTACGATGTTTCGATCAAGTCCCGTTGTGGTTGTCAGAAATGATACGAGTGACGTATATAGACTCGTTTTGCAAGACTGCTCAAACAAAAGGAAACTGTGTATAAACACGTAGTCTAGGAATTGCTCTGAGCAAATTGTATTGCTCACTCTAATGCGCATAAAGGAAACTTGTTCAACAAAGCTCGATAAGATGTGTTGCATCCACGGAGATTGTTTCTTGTGGAAATTGTTCCAACACTAATGTGTAACTATCATGACACTGCAGTACCTAAACTCCTGCCCCCCCCCTTCCCCGCCAACATTAGAAAATTGAACTAATTTCCAACACTACTTGCCTTGTTACTCTTCTCTTTTTGCAATATCCATACTTGTTCATATTTTGCAGTTATAAGTAGCCATAACCTAAAGATTGTGAATCCTCTGTCCCTACTCCTGACCCGGTAATACTACACTGGCTTACTCCCCTAGTCTCGCTCACTCGCTACCCCCTTCTAGTTAGTGCTTGACCCCTTCCCACTTCCTCTAGTTTCTCTCTACCCCCCACACAGTGACCTCTGTTAATTCGTCCCCACCCAGCAACGCCTCGTGACCCCATCGCCTTGTGCTCTACCGCCCCCCACCTCACCCTCAACCCAGCGCCTTGACCAGTGTAGTATCCACCCCTATCTCGAACGTATAAAATTGGCATTTATTGCCCTTATCAGATGTTTAAGTTGTGTAATCGTGTCAAAGTTTGTTCGCAGGTAACATTTAAGTTCAAACAAGTTTCCTCATTACTGCTGATATTATAACTTGACGAGTGGATCAGCACGTAGGCAAGGATGTACTCTTGTTCATTTGCTCCCTTCAATGGCCATAAAAACTTGTTAGTCTAGTCTCGCCCATCCCCCCTCACCCCATCTAGTTTGACACCCGTCTAATTTTCCTTCCCCCCCCCCTATATCCCTACCGTGTCCCCCGCACCCGATAGCCTTGTCTTCCTCCTAGGTTAATTCGACCCCCCCTCCCCACCATCGCTTTGTCAATAGTCTCCCACCTCCCATCACCCCTGACCCATTGCTGACGCCGTTGGTGGGTCGTAGGTGACGACAGCCAAGGGGGCGATGTCGTCGGGACACTAACAAGTTCTCTCAGTATTGTTGACCTTCCTTCTCGGCTGCTGGCGCAAACAAATTGTAGTCAGGCCTATTTCTTCTGACTATTCCGTTCTTCCCTCCCTCATATTTTGGTTTGTTGATGGCCTTGGCTTGCCTTCCAGTTTGGAACTGGATACCCAATATTCTAGATGCATTCACCCCCTGGCAAGCCCCTCGAGGTGCAGACTTCGGTCTGTCAAGAGTCGGGTCCAGGGAATCCAGTTATAAGTTTCCTGTATTTGTGGGTAATGGGGGACGCCAGGCCTCGGGGCTGACAGTAGGAGGAGTTTTGTTACCACTGATCAGGGCTTGCGCCCACCTTAAGGGAGGTAGCCCCTCCTTAACAGAAGACTGCTCCCCATAGGTAATCTTTCCTGTGTCGAGTCTCGCAGGATAGGGCGACTGCAATCCTCAAAGGTAATACACTATTTTAGACTTGCTGCCACGACAACTTCTCTTGATGGAGCAGGGATTCCTAAAACCCTGTCTCTTGTTGATAAACTTGAAAAGGAAAATGACTTGGGAAATATCTTAGAATCGGTAATAACTGAAACCTTACACAACTGATCTTAACAAATTTTAAATTGTTGTTGGTAAAGAAGGTTCCATGGAATTGGAGCTTTAATATTATTTATAAAGAGTTTAAGTATGGAGCAAGAAGCTCCAAAATAGACATGGAGAGAAATGTATTTTGAAACCTGGGTAATCTCTTCAAAATTGGTATGAAAGCTTTCAAAGAGCTTACACCCAGATATATGGAAATGCCGTGTTCCCTAGTAGACTCTCATACTATGTATCTAGAAATATACAAATTTCCTGACAAAAAAAAAAAAAAAAAAAAAAGTTCTACCAAGATCCACCTAGGTGGCAAATCTTAACTCAGTGATGGTGGAAATTTCTTCAAAATGAAGACTTTCAGTTGTTACTAATTTCCCTATTCCACCACTTTTGTTTATTTGTTGCCGGACGCCTCTGACGATAGGGAACACCGATATTTACAGGACTGTTTAGCTCCATGGTGAAGTTTTCCCACCCAGATTACTCCACCGCCTATTCTATTTTCTCTTTGGCAACTGAAACTAGAGTAGCCCGGCAAACCGTATTCCTTAATAAAATCTCGACTTGATGTGTCCAGCCATGTTTCTGTTACTCCTATCACGTGGTAGTTACCTGTCGCTCCGGGGATTTGTAGATCTTGGAATTTGTTTCGTACGCTGCGAGCATTAACGTAAGAGAGGTTGGTATCTGTCCCTTTTCTTTTATGCCTTATTACGGAAGTGTTGATGGGGGCTCCGCTAAGGAGTTTTTTCTTCTGATGTCGGCCAGGCTGTTGTTGAGCAGCCTACCTAATTTTGCTGCTCCGGCCGCATTTGAAGTGGAGACATTTTTAACAAAGTAGAAGTTGTCCCAGAAATTGACGAAGTGCACTTTTTCCTTTTGACAGATGGATTTTACTCTGTTGTTCGCACTGAATGCGATGTTGTAGAATCTGTCGATGTTGAAAAATTGATCCCATCTCTTGAAACTGGGGAAGGAAACCTGAAATTACAATGTTTTTCCCAGGAACCTATTCTTTATATTTCTGATTGTTTTCCGGTACTTTTCAATAAGTTCCCAGAGCCCCCTCGTGCGGGGGCTCCCTCCCGAGCCCCCTCGTGCGGGGGCTCCCTCCCGAGCCCCCTCGTGCGGGGGCTCCCTCCCGAGCCCTCTCATGCGGGGGCTCCCTCCCAAGCCCCCTCGTGCGGGGGCTCCCTCCTGAACCCCGTCGTGCGGGGACTCTCTCCCGAGCCGCCTCTGGTGGGGGCTACCCGAGCCCCCTCGTGCGGGGTCTCCCTCCCGAGCCCCCTCGTGCGGGATCTCCCTCCCGATCCCTCTCGTGCGGGGGCTCCCTCCCGAGCCCCCTCGTGCGGGGGCTCCCTCCCGAGCCCCCTCGTGCGGGGGCTCCCTCCCGAGCCCCCTCGTGCGGGGGCTCCCTCCCGAGCCCCCTCGTGCGGGGGCTCCCTCCCGAGCCCCCTCGTGCGGGGGCTCCCTCCCGAGCCTCCTCGTGCGGGGGCTCCCTCCCGAGCCCCCTCGTGCGGGGGCTCCCTCCCGAGCCCCCTCGTGCGGGGGCTCCCTCCCGAGCCCCCTCGTACGGGAGGGAGCCCCTTTGTACGGGGGCTCCCGATTCCCTCCGAGCCCCCTCTGGCGGGGGCTCCCTCCCGAGCCCCCTCGTACGGGGGCTCCTTCCCGAGGCCTCCGAGTCCCCTCTGTCGGGGGCTCCTCCCCGAGTCCCCTCGGGCGGGGGCCCTCCACCGTGTTTACCTAAGTGGAAGACAGGCAAGGCAGATTGGGGCCTGCTCCATAGCTCGACTAAAGTTGATTGTAACGTCAAACAATTTCAAAGTCCTTTATCAGCATTTAAACATCTTATGAATATTTTGATGTATGGAGCCACTATGTCTATACCTAGAACATCAGGCAGTCCTCGTAATCCAATAGTTTCTTAGAGGAACAATTCTTTGGCATTGATCCGGAAAATAACGAACTTGTTACAAAAGATATCGTAGATACCCTTGTCTTGTTAATAAAATTACCCATAGAAGAGGTCTTGCAAAAGAGAACATTTAAAGAAGCAAGAAGGGAACTATTTATTAGATATATGTGCGATTTAGAATACGATACTCTTATCTCTGGTCTGGAATAGAATAGAAAAATTGCAAGGTAAATATGTATCATTTACAGTTTAAATTAAATTTATTTCCGGACAGTTTGAGACCATTGTTTCTTGTCTGATTCTCATTCAATGTGAAAATTTTGTCACTTTTGATGTTGTCAATTCCCTTTAAAATCTTACAAGACCTGTATCAAGTCACCTCTGAGTCTACGCTTTTTTAGGGAAAACAGATTCATATGTTTTAGCCGATTTTCGTATGATTTATTTTTGATTTTTGGAATCAGTTTTGTGGCTCGCCGTTGTACTTTTTCCAGTCTGTCAATGTCTTTAATGAGATTCGGTGACCATACGGAAACAGCATATTCCAAATGTCAACGAACTAGATTTATATAGCTTGTTAATGAGTGATGGACTTTTGAAATCAAAAGATCGCGCAATCAGTCCTAGAATCTTATTTGCTTTCTCAGAGGCTGAAATACACTGCTTGGATGATTTAAGGTCGTTACTGATAATTACGCCGAGATCTTTTTCACTATTCACTTTTGTTAACGAATTTCCAAATAACTTGTAATCGTAGTTACTGTTATTTTTACCTATGTGCATTACCTTGCATTTACTTGTGTTAAATTTCATTAGCCACTTTTCAGACCATTGCTGTAATTGATCTAAATCTTCTTGAATATCTAATTGGTTTGAGTGATCATTTGCCACTCCGCACAGTTTTGTATCATCAGCAAATTTGGAAACAGTAGATTTTAGTCCCTTGAAGAACTCGAACATTCAATATCTTTACCTTTAACAACATCTCCAGAAGATATTATTGATCCCATGAATTCAAACCTGCCGCCAAGTAACAAAAAATTCCTTTTAGACATTTTTAATATTTGATGGAGTACCGGAACTTCTCCCAAATCACGGAAAATTGCAATAGTTGTCCCTATCTTAAAACCTCTAAAAGACTTCAGTCTTCCCCATAATTATAGACCCATATGTTACTTGAAGTTTAAAAGTCTTTTATCAAATAGGCAGTTCGGTTTTCGAAAAAATCGAAGCACCATTGACCCTTTAACCATTCCCTCTAGGGAGAGCCACAGTGCTTTTGTAACACAAAAGAAGACTATGGCTGTATTCCTCGATCTAGAGTGCCTACGGTACTACCTGGTGAACTGGCATTTTGTTGCAACTTGTTGAATGGAGTATTGTTGGTAATATGTTCTATACCTTGAAAGATGTTCTTTCAGAAGGCTATCCAAAGCCGGGTCCACACTTGTTGCATTTCCACGTATCGTATCATCTTTGCGTACCACCTAGTGATACGATACGGTGCAACAGGGTATTGTACCCACTTGTTGCGTATCCGCCTGTTGTATACGGATACGCAACAAGTGGGTACAATCGTGGCTAAGATTGTTCACAGGTAACATTCAAAGTTCAAATTAATTTCCTCATTACTGCTGATATTACAACTTGGAGTGTGGATCAGCACGTAAGCAAGGATGTACTCTTGTTCATTTGTTCGCTTCAGTGGGCATAAAAACCTGTACGCACGATTGATCATTGTCCGTCTACCTGGTAAAGTCCGTGTATCGTACACATGAGTAGTGATTAGCAAGAATCACGTAAGGGGAGTCGTCAACTAGCGGTGGTCGACAACGCAACCCCAGGCGACAGGCATTGTCTGATGTGGGTGAAGTACAGACACGAGCAATCCAATCATTTGCCCACCTAATTTGCCAGAGTGCCTGGCGGGAAACGCGAGATCGTCTATGCGAGCCTTTAAGGAAATACGTGGCTGCCATGAGGATTAATGTTTGTGCAAAAGAGTGCAAATTGATCAATAGCCGTACACCAGTGTAACCATCGAGACAATACTCTCTAAAAGACTCCCACCACCTTTCTCAACACTGTACGAGAATTAATCTAATTTTCAACACGACTTTCTTTTTTTTTTTTTTTTTTTTTTTTGAGGGGGGCCATCTCCACATTTTGCACCGTTTTGCAATTTACTAATGCCCATAATCTAAAGATTATACCCCACATCCGTGCTGACCCGGAAATTAAATAGCTTGCTTCCATAGTCTGTTCTCTTCCCATCCCCTCAACTCCTGTCTAGTTTCTGTCTCCCCGTGTCCCCCACACCCGGTAACTTTTCCCCCCTCCTTGGTTAATTCATCCTTCACCATTGCTTCAATCTCCCCCACCCACCAAAGATTAGTGACCCCCATGTCCTCCGTCGCCTCGCGCTCTACCGTTCCTCCTCCCTATCGCTCCGACCAGTAGTAGTAGTATCAACTCCTACCTTGAACGTATAAACGCATTTGCAGTTATTGCCCATGTTCGAGATGAAGTTGAATAAATCGCAGGTAACACATGAAAGTTCAAACGCATTGCCTTGTAATTCCTTGTAGTATTACAACTCTGCGTGAGCATCAGCACATAGGTAAGGGTGTACTATTGAGTTATATGACTCAGTTCAATGCGTTCAAGAAACTTCTACGTTAGTGTGAGGCTGTCAAGAAAAAAAAAAAAGAGTGCAAACTGAAAAATAGCCTTTCACCAGTGTGTAACTATCGGGGACACTACATGACATGTAACCATCCCCCCAACACTTTTTAACTAGAATTTAACTCTTGATTTTCGACACTAATGGCCGTATCCCTCATCGTTTTTGTTATCTCCATATTTATTCATGATGTTTTGCAATTTATTCCTATCCATAACCCAAATATTGAACCACCCCCTGTTCCTAACCAAGGAATTTGCACTGGCTTCCTCCCCTAGTCTCGACCATCCCCCCACCCCCATCTAGTTTGACACACGTCTAGTTTCCCTCTGCCCACCCTCCCATATCCCTACCGTTTCCCCCGCACCCGATAGCCTTGCATCCCCCCCCCTCCATCGCTTTGTCAAAACCGTCCCCACCTCCCATCACCCCTAACCCGTTGACACCGTTGGGGGCCAAAAGTGACGACAGCCAAGTAGGCGATGTTGCCGGGACACTGACAATTTCTATTTTGATGATCTTGATTCTCGGCTGCTGGCACAACAAATTGTATTGAGGCCTATTTCTTCAAACTATTTCGTTGTTCCCTCCATCTTTTGGTTTGTTGATGGCCATAGCTTGTCTTCCAGTTTGGAACTGGATACCCAATATTCTAGATGCATTCACCCCCTGGCAAGCCCTCGAGGTGCAGACTTCAGATCTGTGAAGAGTCGGGTTCCAGGAATCCAGTTACAAGTCTCCTGTATTTGTGGGTAATAGGGAGCACCAGGCCCCAAGGCTGACGGTAGTAGGGGTTTTGCTACCACTGATCAGTGTTTGCTACCTTAAAGGAGGTAGCCTCTCCTCAGCAGAAGACTGCTCTCCACAGGTCTTTTCGCTACATGGCCAGTTCTCTACCAATCATTTCCCTACATCGGTCGTTTCGTTACATTGTTTCGGTCGTTTCGCTACATTGTTCGGTCGTTTCGCTACACTGTTTTTTCGCATTTGAGATACGAATATGATAAAAGATAAAATGTGTTTTGGTTTATAAAGTACCTATAACCATTTGGGCGTTTTACTACATGGCCAGTTCGTTACCAAACATTTCGCTACATTGTTCGGTCGTTTCACTCATGGCCAGTTCGCTACCAACCATTTCGCTACATTATTCGGTCGTTTCGCTACATTCTTTCGGTCGTTTTGCTACATTTGGCTACAGTGTTCGGTCGTTTCGCTACATTGTTTTGGTCATTTCACTACATTGTTCAGTGGTTTCGTTACATTTCGCTACACTTTTTATCGCATTTGAGATACGAATATGATAAAAAAATATATGGTCGATGTATGCAAATTTATAAAGTAACTTTGTAGGCGATAAAAGTCGAATTTGCTTAATGAGGCGATTTGGCGATAGATAAAATTGTTTTTACCGGACCTTGTTTTATGCAATCGTCAGGTAGATTATCCGGCAGATAATGAAAAAAAAAACTGACTTATTATGCACATTAGCAGAGCTGGGCGCGTTCCTCTGTTTGTTCCGCTTTGGTTAGGCCACGGTTAGCGCTCCCAAACTATTAAAGCTTAAGAGACAGGAGGTTCATTCCGAAATAAAAGTCCGGTAGGCCACATACTGTACCAAAGAAAGATTTCGTAGGCCACATACTATACCGGCACCTATATCGCTTAGTTTGGGAGCGCTAACCGCGGCCAAACTATAGCGGAACAAACCGAGGAACGCGCCCAGCTCTGGTAATGTGCATGTTAAGACACTTTTTTTTTATAATTATCTGTCGGATAATCTGCATGACGAGTGCATAAAACAAGGCCCAATAAAAACAATTTTATCTATCGCCAAATCGCCTCATTAGGCAAATTCTTCTTCCGTAGCCTGCAAAGTTACTTTATAAATTTGCCCACATCGTATTTATCATGTTCGTATCTCAAATGCGATAAAAAACGTGTAGTGAAATGTTGCAGAGGATAAAAACGTACCTTCTCTTTGATCAAATTACATGAAAATCAAACATTTTAAAGAAAATAGTTCAAATAATGCAACTATAGGCTATGCTAATTTGTGTGGTATTCGTAGGATATACAAACCTAAGAATAAAAAAATATAATGTAAGATTTTTTTCACATATATAGTTTTGCAAATACAAAAAAAAAATGAAAATACTTCATAAAAGAAGTTTAGGCAAATTTCTTGAAAGGAAACAGTAAATATAGAGAAAATAAACTTTATTGATACGAATACGGTACAAGGTCGAGTGTTACAGTTGAACATGTATGATGCTGAAAGGTATATGTATCATACATACTTTTTGGGTATCATTATCCTTCATATGTTTTCATACCTTCTTTTATCTTAATGTACTGAAATTACTGACACAAGTACCTCTTGGTTTAACTACATACTGGTACTGCTATGCGATTATTGCGATGGACATTACTCTGGTTCTGGAACCGATCTTACCGATACGAGTACAAAACAAGATACAGCTGAACATGTTTGAAACGTGAAACTTTTTTTCAACTTTAAATATCCTTATTTCAATAATTCAATGTTAAAAAGTATAGAGGGGAAAAGGAAGTGGAAAGGAGAGAAAAGATAGTATCATTGCGGTAGTCTACAGTTGAAATCATAATTATCCTACTGTTTGGCAACACAGCAGTGGGAGAAACCACCAAACTGATGGAGTGATGGAAACGATGCATATGGAACTTGACAGGAATATTACAGCTCCTGTGAATGTGTCAACAGGTGTAAAATGGAGGTGTTTAATTTATTCAAGTAATACTTTGGATGTTTATCGGTCTATGTATAAATATTTAAAGCCAGCGTTGCACAAGGACGTATTGGGGGTTTAGTGGAATGACCACGAAGATAAGACGATGAGATTTATTACATTTTATAAAATTATGTTTTTTATATATAATCTACTTATAAGGAGTATGCACTGCATAACTCTACAGACTAAACGAAGGCCTTATAAAGTGTAAATTTAACTGGAGTCGGAGTGGGATTCGGTATATCTTTACCAACTCCGACTCCAGTGACACCGTAAATGCTTCCGACTCCGACTCCGACTCCGACTCCGACTCCACAGCCCTGCTGGAGGCCACGAAGACTATATCTAGAACACCCGGAAATCCTCGTAATCCTGCAGTCCCTTGGTGGAACGATTCTTGTGCATTGAGCCGGAAAATAACAAGAACTTGTTACGAAAGAAATCGTAGATACCCTTGTCTTGTTAGTAAAATTACCTATAGAAGATGTCTTGCCAAACAAGAGAAAACATTTAAAGAAGCAAGGAGGGAATCCTTTATTAGATATATCAGCGAATCAAAATAAGATTCTCCCATCTCTCTGGTCTGGAATAGAATGCGGAAATTGTAAGGTAAATTTATACCATCTACAGTATATTTATACTTAAAGCACAAGGGACACAAATATCTAATACAGGGGAGATAGCCGAAGCTTTTGGCAAGCACTTTGCAAATATATCAAGCGCCCTTCACTCTCCTTCATTTCAAACCATCAGGAACAATAGCACGTTTGTTCTTCCTACTAGCTCTAACTCGGAGGAATATAATCTTTTATTCACCCTTGACGAATTCGAGCACGCAATATCTTTATCTTTACCAACATCTCCAAATATATTATTGATCCCATGAATTCAAACCTGCCGCCAAATAAAAAAAAAAAAAAATCCTTTTAGATATTTTGAATATTTTATTTTTGAGCACCGGAATCTAAATCATGGAAAATTTCAGTAATTTTCCCTTTCTTAAAATCTGTAAAAGACTCCAGTCTTTTCCATAATTATAGACCCATAGCCCTCACGAGCTCTATTATCAAGACCTACGAGAGATTAATAAATACACGAGTAGTATGGTTTAAAAGCCTTTTATCAAATAGGCAGTTCGGTTTTTGAAAAAAAAATCGGAGCACTATTGACCCCTCTAGGGAGATCCACAATGCTTTTGCAGCACAAAACCAGACTCTATCTGTATCTTTTCGATTTAGAGAAGGCCTACGATATTCTGCTCTGCTACAGCTGCCTACCTTCAGGAAGAAGGGATCCTAAGGGAAGCATTCTTAGCCCAACACTATTTAATATAGCCATAAGTAGCCCACTCGAGAGTCACTGCTGGAGTACAAGGACAGTTATTTGCAGATTACTATGCAGTATTTGGTATTGCATCTACAGCTACTGAAATTTCCCACAAGATTCAGGCGACTATTAATGGTGCAAATACTTGCCAAGTACTAGATTTAAAATTCTCCTCCGAGAAAACCAAAGACATTATTTTTTGTCGATTAAGACGCAGATTCCTATATTATTTTTAAATCATTCTATCTTTCCATATGAAGATCGTGTAAATTATCTTGGTGTTGTTTTTGACAAGAAATGAACTTTTACTCAATATATCAATGAAACTAAGTAATGTAAAGCTTCGACTAAATATCCTAAAGGAAATTTCTGGTTTTAATTGGAGAGCCTATAGAAGTTCAATTTTAAGAATTTACCAGGCCTTGTGTCTTAGTAAAATAGATTACGGATGCCAGATTTATGGATCAGCAAGTAAGACAACATTAGCTAAGCTGGACAAGGTTCATAATATGTCACTGCGTATATGCAGAGGAGCTTTCCACACTTCTGTGGAGAGCTTGAATGTAGATGCTGGATTTCCTCCACTATTTATTCTCGGGAAAGAGGTTTGTGATACCTATCAAGAGTACTTTCTAATAAGTTCAATCCAAAGTACAAATACGTAAAACGACCAATTGATAGGACACCACAAACCAAAACTGCCAAAGCCAATTGAAGTTCGTCTAGCATACTCTGCAGATGGCAGATTTTGACATCCCTAAATATTCCCCTTGGAAAATAAAAACGTTAACATGCACAGCACGATATGAGAAAAAAAAGATATTTGGATGCTCAGCTCGAGGCAAATTTTGTTGAACATGCATCTGAACACTCGAACGCCATCGGCATATATACAGACGGGAAAAAAACAAAAACAAACAAAAAACTGATGGAGTAGGCTGTTCTGGTGATGCCGGACATCGTAAGTAAAAATAAATGACCTGCATTTTCCTCCGTTTTTACAACAGAACTTCTGGCAGTTCTAAATGCCTTAGAATATATATTTTCTAGGTGCTGCCATGGTACGAGTTTTGTTGTATACAGACTCGATGAGTCTCTTATCTTTAGGGAAGTCGTTTCCATCTTGTTATGTGGTCCAAGAAATTAAAGATTGGATTTTCCTGTTAATCGGTAGAAGAAGAGTAAATGTAAATTTTTGTTGGTTCCGTCCCACGTTGGAATCGCCGGTAATGAAGGGGCTGATGTAACAGTCAAGCCACCAACTAGACTTGACCATTGTTCCAGCAATCCCCATTCCAGATTCTAAGATGATTATATCTTGTTGGAGAGACCAGTGGCAAGACCACTGATCTAGTTTGACAAGTAATCTTTAACTAAAGAGTATTAGACCTGTTCAGTCATGGCTCCACTGCCCAACGAACAGAAGGTCTAGCATTATTTTCACTAAGTTGCGGATCGGTCATACTTCTGCAAACCATAAGTATCTGATGACAAGTGGGGCACAGAGGCAGTTTCCTCAGTGCATTGCCTGTCATGTTGACCTACCAGATAAACATATCTTAGTAGAATGTCCCTTTTATGGAAACCAATATAGGACTACACTATCGGATAAGTCCTTGGTAGACATTTTAAACGAACATATTGCAGTGGAACAGATTAAATTTTTAAAAGAAATAAATCTGTTTTATAGTATTTAATTTTAGCTGGACTAATTTTAATCGTTATTCATAATCTTGCACTATTTATAAAGTGAGAGTACAGTTAGGGTTAAATGTATTCTACATACCAATATGTATAAGTATTTGCGCATGGGAACGTGTATACAGTATATATACATATATAGGTATATACGTGTGTGTGTATGCGTATGTATATGTTAATACAGTAGTAGTCGATAAGAAGACTAAACTGATAAATATGCGCTGAATGGTTTTATGGCTTCGGGCGCTTGGCTAAAGGCTATAAATCTTGTAAATCTAATCTAATCCCCACCTCCCTTCGTCTCGTGTCCTACCGTCCCCCATCGCCCTGTTCCTCCACCGTCCCCTTCGTCTCATCACCTCGTGCTTCCAGGTATAAATCATCGTTCAGTTCACCTCACCCACTTCCGTTCACAACCAAACGAGTACTCTTCGTACTCTCAATATGTCCTCTCCATACCGACAGGAACTCCATCTGGTGCGTGCCCCACCTCCTGTCTTTTGCTGGGTGCCATCCCATGTTGGCTTTCCAGGCAATGAATGAGCAGACAAGCAGTTCTGCTACTTTTCCGTAGCTGGTAATATTTCCGCAGTTTTCTTTGATTTGCAATGACGCTTGAGGTAACTAATTTTTGTTGTCAAATATTTGTGACACACTAGACACAAGACTTTCTGTTGTCTCCAACTCTAGCCACCCATGTTTTAAACAAGTCGTTTGACAGCCATATTTCTTGAACTATGACGTGTAGACATGATAACTGTGGAGATAAATACTTAAGGTTAGTTCCACTATGTACGATTACTGGATGGCATAGATGAAAAATGTGTACGTGTTCTCACTTCGTTTTCTGTCTTCAAAGAACCTGAAGTGGTGAGTTAACCATACCTCTTTAGCCATATTTGAAAGGGAAAATCTTGCTTTAATAATACAGGATAACGCTCACCTAAGATGCAGTACCCGTTGGTAATAATATGACGCCTCAAAATGTTCACACTGCAGGAACCCGGTGAAATTGCGAAGAAATCGATCTATTCAGACGGTTTTAGCAGGGAATTTCAGACATAGGCTGTGCTGTCTGACACTAGCAACTAATGTTACATCTGTAAGTAAAACACGGTTGCGGTTTAAATTGACAATTTGTCTTCATTTATTGTTCGTTTCGTTCATAGAATAGGCAGAAAGCGCATTAAGGAAATGTTCCCGCTTGTCACGTGATTTGTGACGTGTCTATACTGTTGTTGAGCAGCCTACCTAACCTTGCTGCTCCGGCCGTATTGAAGTGGAGACATTTTTAACAAAGTAGAAGTTGTCCCACAGATTGACAAAGTGCACTTTTTCCTTTTCACAGAGGGATTTTACTCTGTTGTTCGCTCTGAATGCGATGTTGTAGAATCTGTCGATGTTGAAAAATTGATCACTTATCTTCAATCTTATAAGGATCCCTGAAATTACAATGTTTTTCCCAGGAACCTATTCTTTATATTTCTGATTGTTCACCGGTACTTTTCAATGAATTCTCAGAGCCCCCTTGGGCGGGGACCCTTCCCAGAGCCTCCTCGGGCGGGGACCCTTCCCAGAGCCCCCTCGTGCGGGGGCTCCCTCCCGAGCCCCCTCGTTCGGGGGTTCCCTCCCGAGCCCCCTCTGGCGGGGGCTCCCTCCCGAGCCCCATCGTGCGGTGGGCTCCCTCCCGAGCCCCCTCTAGCGGGGGCTCCCTCCCGAGCCCCCTCTAGCTGGGGCTCCCTCCCGAGCCCCGTCTAGAGGGGGCTCCCTCCCGAGCCCCCTCGTGCGGGTGCTCCTTCCCGAGCCCCATCGTGAGGTGGGCTCCCTCCCGAGCCCCCTCGTGCGGGGGCTCCCTCCCGAGCCCCCTCGTGCGGGGGCTCCCTCCCGAGCCCCCTCGTGCGGGGGCTCCCTCCCGAGCCCCCTCGTGCGGGGGCTCCCTCCCGAGCCCCCTCGTGCGGGGGTTTCATCCCGAGCCCCCTCTGGGTGGGGCTCCCTCCCGAGCCCCCTCTGGCTGGGTATCCCTCCCGAACCCCCTCGTGCGGGGGCTCCCTCCCGAGCCCCCTCGTGCGGGGGCTCCCTCCCGAGCCCCCTCGTGCGGGGGCTCCCTCCCGAGCCCCCTCGTGCGGGGGCTCCCTCCCGAGCCCCCTCGTGCGGGGGCTCCCTCTCCGAGCCCCCTCTGGCGGGGGGCTCCCTCCCGAGCCCCCTCTGTCGGGTGCTCCCTCCCGAGCCCCCTTGTGCGGGGGCTCCCTCCCGAGCCCCCTCGTGCGGGGGCTCCCTCCCCGAGCCCCCTCTGGCGGGGGGCTCCCTCCCAAGCCCCCTCTGGCGGGGGCTCCCTCCCGAGCCCCCTCGTGCGGGGGCTCCCTCCCCGAGCCCCCTCTGGCGGGGGGGCTCCCTCCCAAGCCCCCTCTGGTGGGGGGCTCCCTCCCCGAGCCCCCTCGTGCGGGGGCTCCCTCCCAAGCCCCCTCTGGCGGGGGGCTCCCTCCCAAGCCCCCTCTGGCTGGGGCTCCCTCCCGAGCCCCCTCTGGCTGGGGCTCCCTCCCGAGCCCCCTTTGGCTGGGGCTCTCTCCCGAGCCCCCTCTGGCGGGGGCTCCTTCCCGAGGCCTCCGAGCCCCTACTGGCGGGGGCTCCTCCCCGAGTCTCCTCGGGCGGTGCCCTCCTCCGTGTTTACCTAAGTGGAAGACAGGCAAAGCAGATTGGGGCCTGCTCCATAGCTCGACTAAAGTTGTTTGTAAAGTCAAACAATTTCAAAGTCCTTTATCAGCATTCAAACATCTTATGAATATTTTGATGTATGGAGCCACGATGTCTATACCTAGAACATCAGGCAGTCCTCGTAATCCTATAGATTCTTGGAGGAACAATATTTTGGCATTGATCCGGAAAATAACGAACTTGTTACAAAAGATATCGTAGATACCCTTGTCTTGTTAATAAGATAAGAGAACATTTAAAGAAGCAAGAAGGGAATCCTTTATTAGATATATCAGCGATTTAAAATACGATTCTATCTCTGGTCTGGAATAGAATAGAAAATTGCAAAATAAATTTGTATCATCTACAGTTTACTTATACTGACAGCACAAGGCACAAATATCTGATACAGGGGAGGTAGGTGAATATTATGGTAATTACTTTGCAAAAATATCAAGCTTCCTTCACTACTCTCCTTCATTGGAAACCATCAGGAACAATAACACGATTGTTCTTCCTACTAGCTCTAACTCGGAGGAATATAATCTTCTATTCACCCTTGTTCTCTACCTTGAAAGATGTTCTTTTAGAACGCTATCCAAAACCGGGTCCACATTTGTTGCATTTCCACGTATCGTATCATCTTTTCGTACCACCTAGTGATACGATACGGTGCAACAGGGTATTGTACCCACTTGTTGCGTATCCGCCTGCTGTATACGGATATGTAAGAAGTGGGTACAATTGTGGCTAAGATTGTTCGCAGATAACATTTGAAAGTTCAAATAAATTTCCTCATTACTGCTGATATTACAACTCGGAGTGTGGATCAGCACGTAAACAAGGATGTACTCTTGTTCATTTGTTCGCTTCAGTGGGCATAAAAGCCTGTACGCATGATTGATCATTGTCCGTCTACCTGGCAAAGTCCGTGATTAGCAAGTAGTGATTAGCAAGAATCACGTACGGGGAGTCGTCAATTAGCGGTGGTCGACAGCACTAAGGTAAAACGAATACTACAAGGTACGTTAGCGGGGGGGTGGGGTGAGGGAGAGCCAGAAAACCTCTCCACTGCGCAGGTAGATGATGACGTCAACGTAAATATCGAGACTAGGGTTCCGAGGGTCGAGAGCTCAGTCACTCGCACACCAGTGTGTGGAGCGAAGCTCCATCTTCTGATTAAAGGGGTAGCTAAGGCAGACAAATAACATATAAAAATGCCAACAGTTTGTATAGTGCAGATGTGCAATGCCGTTAGACTGAAAGGTGATAAAATATACATTTATTTTCACTACCCAAATATAAAGAACTTAGAAAGAAATGGATTGAATTATGTGGCACACACAATACTCGGTCATCTGGATATGTATACAGTCATCATTTTGAAAGTAACTATTTATTAGCAACATTTCCTGACATTTTGATTCAATTGCAAATAAACAGACTAAAGAATTCGGTTAAAACATAACTGAGCTTGGTGGAGATTAAAGGTCTACATATAAAATCCACGCAAATACAAAATGTAATATAATAAAAACCATATGATGCTTTTATGTGTCATTACTACTGGGTTTATATTCAGCTAGTTGGTGTGTATCAACAGTATAACATCTTCATCTAGGCTACCTGAACAACATATAAATTGACATGTCATCCCATCTAATAACTCGTCATATTAATATAATCCACCTAATGTGAAAGCATGGAAAACATTTTTATAACTTTTCTGGCGGTCATATCTCGGATACTGATAATTTGAAGGTAAGTGATACTGAGTAATTTCACTATTATGTGAACATCATAGTATAATTTTAAAGATTACCATACATACAGATGGTTTTCTTCAATGTTTTCTTTCACCTCTCACTCTGTCCCCCTCTGAATTTCCTATGACGTCACGGTAGAGGTGCGCGGAGGCGGGTGCTCAACGTACCATATAGTATTCGTTTTACCTTGGACAGCACAACCCCAGGCGACAGGCATTGTCTGATGTGGTTGAAGTACGGACACGAGCAATCCAATCATTTGCCCTCGGGCAACGCGAGATCGTCTATGCGAGCCTTTAAGGAAATACGTTAATACGAGAATTAATCTAATTTTCAACATAACTTGCTTTTTTTTTGGGGGGGGGGCATCCCCACATTTTGTACTATTTTGCAATTTATTAACGCCCATAACCTAAAGATTCTAACCCCCACCCGTGTTCCTGACCCGGAAATTAAGTGGCTTGCTTCCCAAGTTTGGTCTCTTCCCATCCCCCCCAACTCCGTCTAGTTTCCGTCACCCTGTGTCCTAACACCCGGTAACTTCCCCCCCCCCTCCTTGGTTAATTTATCCTTCACCATTGCTTCAATCGCCCCCACCCACCAAAGTTTCGTGACCCCACTGTCCTCCGTCGCCTCGTGCTCTACCGCCTTTCCCCTCTATCGCTCCGACCAGTAGCAGTATCAACTCCTACCTTGAACGTATAAACGCATTTGCAGTTGTTGCCCATGTTCGAGATGAAGTTGAATAAATCGCAGGTAACATTTGTAAGTTCAAACGCATTGCCTTGTAATTCCTTGTAGTATTACAACTTTGCGTGAGCATCGGCACATAGGTAAGGGTGTACTCTTAAGTTATATGGTTCAGTTCAATGCGTTCAAGAAATTTCTACGTTGGTGTGAGGCTGTCAAGGAAAAAAAAGTGCAAATTGAACATTAGCCTTTCACAAGTGTGTAACTATCAGGACACTACACGAGCTCTAACCCCACCCCCAACACTTCTTAACTAGAAGTTAACTCTTGATTTTCGACACTAATTGCCATATCCCTCATCCTTTTTACTATCTCCATATTCATTCATAATGTTTTGCAATTTATTCTTATCCATAACCTAAGGATTGTGCCCCCCTGCTCCTGACCCAGTATTATGCACTGGCTTCCTCCCCTAGTCTAGTATCGCCCATCCCCCCCTCACCCCATCTAGTTTGACACCCGTCTAATTTCCCTTTGCCCCCCCCCCCCCATATTCCTACAATGTCCCCCGCCCCCGATTGCTTTGCCTTCCTCCTCGGTTAATTCACCCCCCCCCCCACCACCATCGCTTTGTCAATACCGTCCCCCACCTCCCAGACTCTGACCCGTTGACGCCTTTGGGGGTCATAGGTGACAACAGCTAAAGGGGCGATGTCGTCGGAACACTGACAAGTTCTCTGTTTTGTTGACCTCGCTTCTCGGCTGCTGGCACAACAAATTGTTGTCGGGCCTATTTCTTTAGACTATTTCGTTCTTCCCTCCATCACATTTTGGTTTGTTGATGGCCTTGGCTTGTCTTCCAGTTTGGAACTGGATACCCAATATTCTGAATGCATTCACCCCCTGGCAAGCCCCTCGGGGGAGAGGGGCTCGCGGGGGAGCCCCTCGGGGGAGATGGGCTCGCGGGGGAGCCCCTGGGGGAGAGGGGCTCGCAGGGGAGCCCCTCGGGGGAGATGGGCTCGCGGGGGAGCCCCTAGGGGAGAGGGGCTCGCGGGGGAGCCCTTCGGCAGAGAGGGGCTCGCGGGGACTTTGCTATCAATCTTGCAATCTGTTCTTCAACCTTGAGGTTAGACTTGCAGTGGTCAGTGACTGAAAATAATCACGGCAGAATACTTCATCTCCATTTTTACCCAAGTGGAAGATGAGGGTCTGTTCTATAGTTCGACTAAAGTTGATTGTAACATCAAACAATTTCAAAGTCCTTTATCAGCATTTAAACATCTTATGAGTATTTTGATATATGGGGCCACGAAGACTATACCTAGAACATTAGGAAATTCTCGTAATCCTACAGTCCCTTGGTGGAACGATTCTCGTGCATTGATCCGGAAAATAACAAGAACTTGTTACGAAAGATATCGTAGATACCCTCGTCTTGTTAATAAAATTACCTATAGAAGAGGTCTTGCAAAAAAAAAGAGAACATTTAAAAAAGCAAAGAGGGAATCCTTTATTAGATATATCAGGGGATTAGAATAAGATTCTCCCATATCTGGTCTGGAATAGAATACGAAAATTGTAGGTAAATTTGTACCGTCTACAGTATACATATACTGAAAGCACAAGACACACAAATATCTAATACAGGGGAGGTAGCCGAAGCTTTTGGCAAGCACTTTGCAAACATATCAAGCGCCCTTCACTCTCCTTCATTTCAAACCATCAGGAACAATAGCACGGTTGTTCTTTCTGCTAGCTCAAACTCGGAGGAATATAATCTTCTATTCATCCTTGACGAACTCGAACATGCAATGTCTTTATCTTTATCAACATCTCCAAAAGATATTATTGATCCCATCAATTCGTTCCTACCGCCAAATAACAAAATATTCCTTTTAGATATTTTGAATATTTTTTGAGCACCGGAACCCAAATCATAGAAAATTTCAATTGTCCCATCTTAGAACCTCTAAAAGACTCCAGTCTTCCTCATAATTACAGACCCATAGCTCTCACGAGCTGTATTAGCAAGACATACGAGAGATTAATAAATAAACGGCTAGTATGGTACTTGGAGTCTAAAAGTCTTTTATCAAATAGGCAGTTCGGTTTTCGAAAAAAATCGAAGCACCATTGACCCCTTAACCATTCCCTCTAGGGAGATCCACAATGCTTTTGCAGCACAAAACCAGACTCTAGCTGTATTTTTCGATTTAGAGAAAGCCTACGACACTACCTGGCGAACTGGCATTTTGTTGCAACTTACTGAATGGAGTATTGTTGTTAATGTAATCTATACCTTGAAATATTTTCTTTCAAAACGCTACTTAAAAGTGAGAATAGGCTCTGCTACAGCTGCCTACCTTCAGGAAGAAGGGATCCTAAGGGAAGCATTCTTAGCCCAACACTATTTAATATAACCATAAGTAGACTACTCGAGAGTCCCTGTTGGAGTACAAGGATAGATATTTGCAGACGACTATGCAGTATTTTGTACCGCATCTACAGCTATTGAAATTTCCCACAAGATTCAGGCGACTATTAATGCTGCAAATACTTGGCAAGTAGGCCTACTAGAGACTTCAAAATCTCTTCTGAGAAAACTAAAGACATTAGTTTTTGTCGATTAAGACATAGATTCCTATATTTTAAATCGTTCTATCTTTACATATGAAGATCGTGTAGAGTATATTGGTGTTTTTGACAAGAAATGATCTTTTACTCAATACATCAATGAAACTGTAAGTAATGTAAAGCTTCGACTAAACATCCTGAAGGCAATTTCTGGCTTTAATTAGAGAGCCGATAGAAGTTCACTTTTTAGAATTTACCAGGCCTTTTGTCTTAGTAGAATAGATTATGGATGCCAGATTCATGGGTCAGCAAGTAAGACAACATTAGCTAAGCGGGACAAGGTTCACAATATGTCACTGCGTATATGCACAGAACCTTTCCAGACTTCTGTGGAGAACTTGTATGTAGATGGTGAATTTCCTCCACTAGTACAAATGCGTAAAACGACCAATTGATAGACACCGCAGACCAAAACTGCCAAAGCCAATTGAAGTTCGTTTGGCAGACTCTGCCAGTCAGATAGGACTTCTTCCTCCGGCAGTGGCAGATTTAACATCCCTAAATATCCCTCTTGGATAAGGAAAATTTTAATATGCCCTGCACGATATGAGAAGAAAAGATATTTGGATGCTCAGCTCAAGGCTAATTTTCTTGAACACGCATCTGTGCACTCGAACGCCATCGGCATATGTATAGATGGATCAAAAACCCCTGGAGTAGGCTGCTCTGTGGTGATGCCGGACATCGTAACTAAAAATAGATTATTTGTATTTTCCTCCGTTTCTACATCAGAACTGCTGGCAGTTCTATATGCCTTAAAATGTATATATTTTCTAGCTGCTGCCATAGTACGAGTTTTGTTTTATACAAACTCGATGAGTCTCTTATGTTTAGGGTAGTTGTTTCCATCATGTTATCTGGTCCAAGAAACTACATCTGACTATAGCCCCAATACGATCTTAAACATTGGCGTAATGTAGTCCTCACAGTGAGAAAAATTTGTGGCTTACTTGCGACGGAATGACAGTTCATTTAGAGACGATTTATTACGATGTTTCGATCAAGTCCCGTTGTGGTTGTCAGAAATGATACGAGTGACGTATATAGACTCGTTTTGCAAGATTGCTCAAACAAAAGGAAACTGTATAAACACGTAGTCTAGGAATTGCTCTGAGCAAATTGTATTGCTCACTCTAATGCGCATAAAGGAAACTTGTTCAACAAAGCTCGATAAGATGTGTTGCAGCCACGGAGATTGTTTCTTGTGGAAATTGTTCAAACACTAATGTGTAACTATCATGACACTGCAGTACCTAAACTCCTGCCCCCACCCTTCCCCGCCAACATTAGAAAATTGAACTAATTTCCAACACTACTTGCCTTGTTACTCTTCTCTTTTTGCAATATCCATACTTGTTCATATTTTGCAGTTTATAAGTAGCCATAACCTAAAGATTGTGAATCCTCTGTCCCTACTCCTGACCCGGTAATACTACACTGGCTTACTCCCCTAGTCTCGCTCACTCGCCACCCCCTTCTAGTTAGTGCTTGACCCCTCCCCACTTCCTCTAGTTTCTCTCTGCCCCCCCCCCACCCACAGTTTTCCCCCGACACAGTGACCTCTGTTAATTCGTCCCCACCCAGCAACGCCTCGTGACCCCATCGCCATGTGCTGTAGTGCCCCCCATCCCCCACCCTCAACCCAGCGCCTTGACCGGTGTAGTATCCACCCCTATCTCGAACGTATAAACTTGGCATTTATTGCACTTATCAGATGTTTAAGTTGTGTAATCGTGGCAAAGTTTGTTCGCAGGTAACATTTAAGTTCAAACAAGTTTCCTCATTACTGCTGATATTATAACTTGACGAGTGGATCAGCACGTAGGCAAGGATGTACTCTTGTTCATTTGCTCGCTTCAATGGGCATAAAAACTTGTTAGTCTAGTCTCGCCCATCCCCCTCTCCCCATCTATTTTGACACCCGTCTAATTTTCCTTCCCCCCCCCATATCCCTACCGTGTCCCCCGCACCCGATAGCCTTGTCTTCCTCCTAGGTTAATTCGACCCCCCCCCCCACCATCGCTTTGTCAATACCGTCCCCCACCTCCCATCACCCCTGACCTGTTGCTGACGCCTTTGGGGTGCATAGGTGACGACAGCCAAGGGGGCGATGTCGCCGGGACAGAAATAAGTTTCCTCAGTATCGTTGACCTTCCTTCTCGGCTGCTGGCACAAACAAATGGTAGTCAGGCCTATTTCTTCTGACTACTTCGTTCTTCCTTCCATCATATTTTGGTTTGTTGATGGCCTTGGCTTGCCTTCCAGTTTGGAACTGGAAACCCAATATCCTAGATGCATTCACACCCTGGCAAGCCCCTCGAGGTGCAGACTTCGGTCTGTCAAGAGACGGGTTCAGGGAATCCAGTTATAAGTCTCCTGTATTTGTGGGTAATGGGGGACGCCAGGCCTAGGGGCTGACGGTAAGAGGAGTTTTGTCACCACTGATCAGGGTTTGCCCACCTTAAGGGAGGTAGCCCCTCCTTAGCAGAAGACTGCTCCTCACAAGTAATCTTTCCTTTTTCGAGTCTCGCAGGATAGGGCGACTGGAATCCTCAAAGGAATACACTATTTTACACTTGCTGCCACGGGAACTTCTCTTGATGGAGCAAGAATTCCTAAAATCCTGTCTCTTGTTGATAAACTTGGAAAGGAAAATGACTTAAGAAATATCTCAGAATCGGTAATAACTCTGAAACCATACGCAATTGATATTAACAAATTCTAAATTGTTGTTGGTAAAGAAGGTTCCATGGAATAGGAGCTTTAATATTTATAAAGAAAATTAAGTATGGAGCATGAAGTTCCAAAATAGACCTGGAAAGAAATGTATTTTGAAAGCTGGGTAATATCTTCAAAATTGGTATGAAAGCTTTCAAATAGTTTACACCCAGATATATGGAAATGCCTTGTTCCCTATGTATCTAGAAATATATAAATTTCCTGACAAAAAAAAAGTTCTACCAAGATCCACCTAGGTGGCAAATGATAACTCAGTGATGGTGGAAATTTCTTCAAAATGAAGACTTTGACGAGGCATTAATAAATTCAGATGAGCATATCAGCGTGGACGATGCCAAGAAGCTTGTCAAAAATTCGTACTCGAATATAGTTAAATCTAACTTCTTTCGCTACAGTAAGTCGGGCGAGAGAGGCTCGCGGGGGAGCCCCTCGGTGGAGAGGGGCTCGCGGGGGAGCCCCTCGGGTGAGAGAGGCTCTCGGGGGAGCCCCTCGGTGGAGAGGGGCTCTCGGAGGAACCCCTCGGGTGAGAGGGGCTGGCGGGGGAGCCCCTCGGTGAAGAGGGGCTGGCGGGGGAGCCCCTCGGTGAAGAGGGGCTGGCGGCGGAGCCCCTCGGTGGAGAGTGGCTCGCGGGGGAGCCCCTGGGTGGAGAGGGGCTCTCGGGTGGGAGCCCCTCGGTGGAGAGGGGCTCGCGGGGGAGCCCCTCGGTGGAGAGGGGCTCGCGGGGGAGCCCCTCGGTGGAGAGGGGCTCGCGGGGGAGCCCCTCGGTGGAGAGGGGCTCGCGGGGGAGCCCCTCGGCGGACAGGGGCTCGCGGAGGAGCCCCTCGGGCGAGAGGGGCTCTCGGGTGGGAGCCCCTCGGTGGAGAGGGGCTCTCGGGTGGGAGCCCCTCGGGGGAGAGGGGCTCGCGGGGGAGCCCCTCGGGGGAGAGGGGCTCGCGGGGGAGCCCCTCGGGAGAGAGGGGCTCGCGGGGGAGCCCCTCGGGGGAGCCCCTCAGGGGAGAGGGGCTCGCGGGGGAGCCCCTCGGTGGAGAGGGGCTCGCGGGGGAGCCCCTCGGCGGACAGGGGCTCGCGGAGGAGCCCCTCGGGCGAGAGGGGCTCTCGGGTGGGAGCCCCTCGGTGGAGAGGGGCTCTCGGGTGGGAGCCCCTCGTTGGAGAGGGGCTCGCGGGGGAGCCCCTCGGGGGAGAGGGGCTCGCGGGGGAGCCCCTCGGGGGAGAGGGGCTTGCGGGGGAGCCCCTCGGGGGAAAGGGGCTTGCGGGGGAGCCCCTCAGGGGAGAGGGGCTCGCGGAGGAGCCCCTCGGGGGAGCCCCTCGAGCGAGAGGGGCTCGCGGGGACTCTGCTATCGACCTTGCAATCTGTTCATCAATCTTGAGGTTAGACTTCCAGTTGTCAGTGACTGAAAATAATCACGGCAGAATACTTCATCTCCATTTTTACCCAAGTGGAAGATGGGGGTCTGTTCTATAGCTCGACTAAAGTTGATTGTAACATCAAACAATTTCAAAGTCAGCATTTAAACATCTTATGAGTATTTTGATATATGGGTCCACGAAGACTATATCTAGAACATTAGGAAATTCTCGTAATCAAATATTTGTGACACACTAGACACTAAGCCTTTCTGTTGTCTTCAACTCTAGCCACCCATGTTTTAAAGAAGTCGTTTGACAGAAATATTTTTGAACTATGACGTGTAGACATGATAACTGTGGAGATAAATACTTAAGGTTAGTTCCACTATGTACGATTACTGGATGGCATAGATGAAAAATGTGTACGTGTTCTCACTTCGTTTTCTGTCTTCAAAGAACCTGAAGTGGTGACTTAACCATACGTCTTTAGCCATATTTGAAAGGGATAATCTTGCTATAATAATACAGGATAACGCTCACGTAAGATGCAGTACCCGTTGGTAATAATATGACTCCTCAAAATGTTCACACTGCAGGAACCCGGTGAAATTGCGAAGAAATCGATGTATTCAGACGGTTTTTGCAGGGAATTTCAGACATAGGCTGTGCTGTCTGACACTAGCAAGTAATGTTACATCTGTAAGTAAAACACGGTTGCGGTTGAAATTGACAATTTGTCTTCATTTATTGTTCGTTTCGTTCATAGAATAGGCAGAAAGCGCATTAAGGAAATGTTCCCGCTTGTCACGTGATTTGTGACGTGTCTATACTGTTGTTGAGCAGCCTACCTAACCTTGCTGCTCCGGCCGCATTCAAGTGGAGACATTTTTAACAAAGTAGAAGTTGTCCCACAGATTGACGAAGTGCACTTTTTCCTTTTCACGAAGTAGTAAGTCCTACACGAGCCTCACAGCCAAACATTGCAGAATATGGAGTGCACTTTATCCCGGAATGGAGAGCACTGTTTTTCTGGAACTGAACAAACTTGATGCCCGTAGGCCAGTCTTGTGAGTCATTGTCAGCCATCCATGCCCCTGACTTTGGGGATGGCGAGGCTTACCATGCACCTGTGTTAGTTTTGGCCAAACTTCCTTCAGCTCTGTAATGACTTGTGAAGTGAACTCGGATCCGTTATCGCTTTGGAGAATAACGGGGGCACCAAAGAGAAGAAAAATGTCCAGTAGATGAAAAGCGACCTCTGCAGCTCTTTTAGACGTCAAGGCTCGAAGGATGCAAAACTTCGTCAGGTGATCCTGGTACACCATGATCCATTTCTTGTTGGATCCACTGGGCATGCTTTGCATGTCAATTAGATCCACCTGACCCCTTGACGAGAATTCCTTGGTGAGTATTGGACGAACGACAACCCCCTTCGTCATCGGCCGTTTTCGTTTCTTTTGGCATTCTTGACAGAGTGACTTGAACAGCTCAACGGCCGTAGTTGGAATGTTTGCATATTTCTTTTGTAATTCTTTCAACATCCGGTCTCTTCCGCCATGGCCTGTTGAGATGTGGGCGCTCTTGACAACGTCAAACGTCTCCTCGATGCTCACATAGTAGAGTGGCGACTCCTGTCGTGTCGAACGTCTCTTTATCAGTTTTTCTGTAGGCCCGCACTGGAGTACTTCATACCTGAAAACACAGTTAACATTAGAGAGAGACAGACACACAATTAGAGAGAGGGAGAGGCAGAGAGAGAGACAAAAAATAAGAGAGAGAGAGACTGAGTAAAATAATAGATTGAAGTGAAAACTTACTTCTCCAACAGATAATATCCGTGCCGCCCCTCGGCATGTGAGTTATCAGCTGCTGCTTTCAGGTCATCGATGGTCTTCTGATAGTCACACTCACTTTGGAATTAATCCTTTTTTGTTTTCTTTAAAATGATCCGTGAGGTTTTGTGTAAACCTTTCCTCGATAGACATCTTGACTTTGCTGGAGGAAGAGGAAGAATGAAGCAACAAGTCAGAGTTGCTTGAAGAAGAGGAAGAATGAAGCAACGAGCAGTGGTTCAGACACTTTTGAAAACTGAACCATTCGCTCATGTCTCAGTCGTTTAAACACAAACACTCACTAACGAAACTGAAAGGTCGTTAAGTTAAACTATGCTGTGTGTAATTGTATGTGTGTAATTGTACTGTGTGTAATTGAAATGTTCATAGATGAAGGTTACGCGAATTCACTGAATGCTCAATAGTAAGAACACGTAAAATGACAGGTTACGCGAATTCACTGAATGCTCAATAGTAAGAACACGTAAAATGACAGGTCCAATTTCAGGGATTTCGCGTAATCACTGGAAAATTCAGTGATTACGTGAAATCCCTGAGTGAAACGGGGATTACGCGTATTCACTGAAACATTCAGGGATTACGCGTAATCCCTAGGTACGTGTTCTTACTGTAACGTATATATATATACTCGTATATATATATATACATATATATATACACACACATATATATATATACATACATACATATATATATATATATATATATATATACTGTATATATATATATACATACATATATATATATATATATATATATATATATATACTGTATATATATATATACATACATATATATGTACATATATATGTACAATGTATATATATATATATATATATATATATATATATATATTGAGTGAAGGTGTGTGCTGTTTGACCGTCGGGTCTCCTGACCCATGAACAAAAGGAGTTTCGTGCTAAAACTCCACAGGATATGTTTCAAGCTGCTACAAATGACTCAGATTTCCTGAAAAAAACAAGTAATAACCGGAAATGAACCGTGGGTCTATCCGCTATTAGGGTATCCAGAAACAAAAGCCCAGTCTAGCCAATGGAAGTCACCTGCGTCAATGCGATGGTCAAACACATTCACTCAACTGTGTCATGCCGGTAACCGAGTTGAATTATCACATGGGACTATGGCCGCTCACGCATGCGCAGTAGGGTCTTCTTTCAGTGTACGCCAACTTTTGTTAGGATTACACTAACAGTTCTGCAAATTTTCGTAATACCTGGATACTTTATAAATAAACCTCGTGTATATATATATATATATATATATATATATATATACAAATACACACACACACACATATATGAATATATATACATATACATATATAGATATATACATACATATATATATATATAATATATATATATATTATATATAAATATATATAAATAATATATATATACATATATGTATATATATATACATATATATATATATATATATACACATACATACGCACATACATGCATACATAAGTACATACTTGCACATACACAATGGTTGATAATTAGATGGGAAACTATGTACGCTGCTTCAATTATTGTTCTCCTTTTCCTTGCTCCGCTTCACATCCAAAACAACAACCATCGGGATGGGTTTATCAAATTAGCAAGGACGGTGATCTGCTCGGTACTTCGCGTAGCTGAGCGAAGGGGTGGGAGAAGTGAGGTCGACCGCGGAGGAACGTGGTAATCTTCGGCTGATGCATAAGGCGTTGATATTTGTGATTGTGTGTGCCCTCAAGAAGTTCTGGCTAGAACGAGACGAAAGCAGTAATTCCCTAACTGTTCCCTGTGTTTACCATACCACTCGTCCATCTTGCACATATAATGTATGTATGTGTGTTTGTGTGTGTATGTGTGTTTGTGTGTGTGTGTGTGTATGTGTGTGAGTATGTGATTCCTTTGTTTCTCCCTTCTTGTCTGAGCCACCATCCTATCTCTGCCTGGCCCCTTCTCCTCCTCTTCCTCCTGTCCTTTTATTCCTCCTCCGTCACCTCCTATCGTCCTTCTGTCTTACTCTTAGGGTTGATTCACACTATCGGTCCGGTCGCGCTCCAGTCCCGCTCCGCTCTCGGTCCGGTCCAATATTGTCTCATTAATTTCAATGGAAGCATTCACACTGGCGCTCTCGCTCCAGTCTCGCTCCGGTCACGGTTCCGTCAAAAGATATTTTTACTGGAGCGAGACTGGACCGTGAGCACCAGTGTGAACTCAGTTGCCACGGTCCTGCTCCACTCCAGTCGAGATTCAGCCTTCATATAAGCAAGTAGTGTTACCCTCTGTCCTACCAAACCATGGATAATCCAAAGGAAACACCACAATGGGATCATGAGAAAGTTAGAAAAATGATAAAAATACATTTTCTTTTTATTTATCACTGATACAATGACAATGCGTACAGCGAGGATATTCATAAGCACCAACTGAATACAATATAACCTACAAAACTTACTTTAATTTTGTGGATTTAGATGAAATGCTAATAGAATTAGTCAAAAGGTAAACCAGAGCTGTATGACCTGACTTCGCTGCACTACAGTGATAATGTTTGCATACTTATCATATTGCCAAGGTACTGAGAGAAAAAAAATACGCATTATTAACCGAAGAAAGAAATTCCATATGTATAATAACCTATTATCCACTGCGAAAAATGCATCTCCTTAGCTCACTCAACAAATATTCCTACACAAGTTTGTTTGTCTACTTATATTTTATCATTTTGCCAAGGCATTGAACCAGCTGGGGAGCTGAAATAATCTTTCAGTGTTTCTCTCGCGCCAAAAGCCTCCTTTGTAGCATTTCCCCCTCTTCCTCTCATTGGACGTACTGTGTTTGATGGAGGCATGACAACAGTATCTGGTAATGCAACAGCATTTGGGTGTATCAGATTGTGAAGTATGCATGTTGTTGTAATGATTGCATTAGCGTTAGAAGGCATAGCTTTAAGTTTCCTTAAATATATTCTGAAGGTTTGACTAGAATACCAAATGTGCACTCAACTATCCTCCTGGCTCTAGATAATCTATAATTAAAAATCCTCTTCTCTGTCTTATGTTCAGTCTGTGAACCTGGGTAGGGCCTCATCAAATTTCTCTTCAGCGGGAAAGCCTCATCTCCCACTATAACGTATGGTGCAAGCACATCAGTGCCAGGAAGTGCAGCATCTTCTTGTACATTTCAAGTCATCCTCAATTTTGGATAGTATTTTCTCAAATGTTCCTTTGTTCATTCTGAAATAGCTGTGGAATTTACTCTCATCATCAATAAGACGAGGATACAGAGTATGAAATTCTCCTTCAGTCTTCCTATCTTGCGACATAGGATGAACCCACAATCTCTTTCTTTTTCTATTTTGTTTTCCTTCTTCTTCATCATCAAGTGCAATAGCGAATATTGCCAACTCGGCGTCACAAAAGTCACACTTCCTTCGTAACTGATGGTAAGACTTCTACTGGTATCGAGGGAGGGGCGATGACGGGAGCGAGAGCGGACCGATAGTGTGAATGCCTCAGAACCGAGAGCAGACCGAGAGTGGAGCGCGACCGGACCGATAGTGTGAATCAACCCTTATCCTTCTCCTCTTCCTCCTATCCTCCTTATTTTCCTCCTCTTATCTTCCTTGTCCTCTTCCTCTTTCTCATTTTATCCTTCTCCTTCTTCTACCTTCCTTCTCCTCCTCCTCCTACGGTCCTCTTCCTACTCCTTCTATCCTGCTCCTCAACTTCCTCCTCCTCCTTCTTCTATCTTCCTCCTCTTCTGATCCTCTTCCTACTCCTCCTTCTCTTCCTATCTTCCTCCTCCTCCTTTTCTCTCCCTCCTCTTCATATCTTCCTCTATCCCCTCCTTCTAATCTCAATCTCCTCCTCTTCCTGTCCTCCTATCCTCATCCTAATCCTCCTACCTTCCTCCTCCTCTTTCTATCCTTCTCCTCTTGTAATCCTCCTCCATTTCCTCCTATCCTCTACCTCCTCCTATCCCCTTCCACCTTCTCCTCTCCCTATCTTCCTCCTATCTTACTCCTATTTCTATCCTCCTATCTTACTTCTCTTATCCTCCTGTTCCTCCTATCCTCCTCCCCCTATTCTCCTACCCTTCCTTATCCTCCTCCTACTCCTTTTATCCTCCTCCTATCCTTCTCTTTCTATCCTTCTCCACCTCTAAATTTTATCATCATCCTATCCTCCTTTTCCTACTATCCTCCTCCTCCTGCTATCCTACTACTCCTCGTCTTACTCCTTCTTTCCTCCTCCTCCTACTCCTACTCTCCCTCTCCATTTCTTCCTATCCTTCTCCACCTCCTCCTCCTCTTCCTCTCACTCCTCCTCTCCCTCTCTTACTCCTCCTATCCCTCTCTTCCTCCTCCTATAATCGTACTTTTTATCCTCTTCCTCCTATCCTCTTCTTCCTGCTCCCTTTATCCTTCTCCTCTTCCTCCTAGTCTCCCTCTCCTCCGCCTCCTCCTCCTTTTTTCAACTTTAAATATCCTTATTTTAATAATTCAATGTTAAAAAGTATAGAGGGGAAAAGGAAGGGGAAAGGAGAGAAAAGATAGTATCATTGCGGTAGTCTACAGTTGAAATCATAATTATCCTACTGTTTGGCAACACAGCAGTGGGAGAAACCACCAAACTGATGGAGTGATGGAAACGATGCATATGGAACTTGACAGGAATATTACAGCTCCCGTGACTGTGTCAACAGGTGTAAAATGGAGGTGTTTAATTTATTCAAGTAATACTTTGGATGTTTATCGGTCTATGTATAAATATTTAAAGCCAGCGTTGCACAAGGACGTATTGGGGGTTTAGTGGAATGACCACGAAGATAAGACGATGAGATTTATTACATTTTATAAAATTATGTTTTTTATATATAATCTACTTATAAGGAGTATGCACTGCATAACTCTACAGACTAAACGAAGGCCTTATAAAGTGTAAATTTAACTGGAGTCGGAGTGGGATTCGGTATATCTTTACCAACTCCGACTCCGACTCCGACTCCAGTGACACCGTAAATGCTTCCGACTCCGACTCCGACTCCGACTCCACAGCCCTGCTGGAGAAAAATGTATTTTGAAACCTGGATAAACTTTTCAAATGCCAAAAATAGTATGAAAGCTTTCAGAGTTTACACCCAGATGTATGGAAATGCCGTGTTTTCTGGTAGACTCTCATCCTATGTATCTAAAGACATACAAATTTCCTACCAAGATCCACCTAGGTGGCAAATCATAACTCAGTGAAGGTGAAAATTTCTTCAAAATGAAGACTTTCACGAGGCATTAATAAACTCCTTAGATGAGTATACCAGGGTGGACCACGCCAAGAAGGTTGTCAAAAATTCGCACTCGAATATAGTTAAATCTAACTTCTTTCACTACAGTAAGTCGGGCGAGAGAGGCTCGCGGGGGAGCCCCTCGGACGAGAGGGGCTCGCGGAGGAGCCCCTCGGGCGAGAGGGGCTCGCGGAGGAGCCCCTCGGGCGAGAGGGGCTCGCGGGGGAGCCCCTCGGTGGAGAGGGGCTCGCGGGGGAGCCCCTCGGTGGTGAGGGGCTCGCGGGGGAGCCCCTCGGTGGAGAGGGGCTCGCGGGGGAGCCCCTCGGTGGAGAGGGGCTCGCGGGGGAGCCCCTCGGTGGAGAGGGGCTCGCGGGGGGCGCGGGGGAGCCCCTCGGTGGAGAGGGGCTCGCGGGGGAGCCCCTCGGTGGAGAGGGGCTCGCGGGGGAGCCCCTCGGTGGAGAGGGGCTCGCGGGGGAGCCCCTCGGTGGAGAGGGGCTCGCGGGGGAGCCCCTCGGTGGAGAGGGGCTCGCGGGGGAGCCCCTCGGGGGAGAGGGGCTCGCGGGGGAGCCCCTCGGTGGAGAGGGGCTCGCGGGGGAGCCCCTCGGCGGAGAGGGGCTCGCGGAGGAGCCCCTCGGGCGAGAGGGGCTCTCGGGTGGGAGCCCCTCGGTGGAGAGGGGCTCTCGGGTGGGAGCCCCTCGGGGGAGAGGGGCTCGCGGGGGAGCCCCTCGGTGGAGAGGGGCTCGCGGGGGAGCCCATCGGTGGAGAGGGGCTCGCGGGGGAGCCCATCGGTGGAGAGGGGCTCGCGGGGGAGCCCCTCGGGGGAGAGGGGCTCGCGGGAGAGCCCCTCGGGGGAGAGGGGCTCGCGGGAGAGCCCCTCGGGGGAGAGGGGCTCGCAGGAGAGCCCATCGGGGGAGAGGGGCTCGAGGGGGAGCCCCTCGGGGGAGAGGGGCTCGAGGGTGAGCCCCTCGGTGGAGAGGGGCTCGCGGGGGAGCCCCTCGGTGGAGAGGGGCTCGCGGGGGAGCCCCTCGGTGGAGAGGGGCTCGCGGGGGAGCCCCTCGGTGGAGAGGGGCTCGCGGGGGAGCCCCTCGGTGGAGAGGGGCTCGCGGGGGAGCCCCTCGGTGGAGAGGGGCTCGCGGGGGAGCCCCTCGGTGGGTGGAGAGGGGCTCGCGGGGGAGCCCATCGGTGGAGAGGGGCTCGCGGGGGAGCCCATCGGTGGAGAGGGGCTCGCGGGGGAGCCCCTCGGTGGAGAGGGGCTCGCGGGGGAGCCCATCGGTGGAGAGGGGCTCGCGGGGACTCTGCTATCGACCTTGCAATCTGTTCTTCAACTTTGAGGTTAGACTTGCAGTGGTCAGTGACTGAAAATAATCACGGCAGAATACTTCATCTCCATTTTTACCCAAGTGGAAGATTAGGGTCTGTTCTATAGCTCGACTAAAGTTGATTGTAACACCAAACAATTTCAAAGTCCTTTATCAGTATTTAAACATCTTATGAGTCTTTTGATATATGGGGCCACGAAGACTATATCTAGAACACCCGGAAATCCTCGTAATCCTGCAGTCCCTTGGTGGAACGATTCTTGTGCATTGAGCCGGAAAATAACGAAGGAAACATATAAAAATGCCAACAGTTTGTATAGTGCAGATGTGCAATGCCGTTAGACTGAAAGGTGATAAAATATACATTTATTTTCACTACCCAAATATAAAGAACTTAGAAAGAAATGGATTGAATTATGTGGCACACACAATACTCGGTCATCTGGATATGTATACAGTCATCATTTTGAAAGTAACTATTTATTAGCAACATTTCCTGACATTTTGATTCAATTGCAAATAAACAGACTAAAGAATTCGGTTAAAACGTAACTGAGCTTGGTGGAGATTAAAGGTCTACATATAAAATCCACGCAAATACAAAATGTAATATAATAAAAACCATATGATGCTTTTATGTGTCATTACTACTGGGTTTATATTCAGCTAGTTGGTGTGTATCAACAGTATAACATCTTCTTCATCTAGGCTACCTGAACAACATATAAATTGACATGTCATCCCATCTAATAACTCGTCATATTAATATAATCCACCTAATGTGAAAGCATGGAAAACATTTTTATAACTTTTCTGGCGGTCATATCTCGGATACTGATAATTTGAAGGTAAGTGATACTGAGTAATTTCACTATTATGTGAACATCATAGTATAATTTTAAAGATTACCATACATACAGATGGTTTTCTTCAAAGTTTTCTTTCACCTCTCACTCTGTCCCCCTCTGAATTTCCTATGACGTCACGGTGGAGGTGCGCGGAGGCGGGTGCTCAACGTACCATATAGTATTCGTTTTACCTTGGACAGCACAACCCCAGGCGACAGGCATTGTCTGATGTGGTTGAAGTACGGACACGAGCAATCCAATCATTTGCCCTCGGGCAACGCGAGATCGTCTATTCGAGCCTTTAAGGAAATACGTTAAAGAAATTTCCTCGTTAACGTGGCTGCCATGAAGATTAATGTTTGTGCAAAAGAGTTCAAATTGAACAATAGCCTTACACCAGTGTAACCATTGTGACAATACTCTCTAAAAGACTTCCACCCCCTTTCTCAACACTGAACGAGAATTAATCTAATTTTCAACATAACTTGCTTTTTTTTTGGGGGGGGGGCATCCCCACATTTTGTACTATTTTGCAATTTATTAACGCCCATAACCTAAAGATTCTAACCCCCACCCCACCCCACCCGTGTTCCTGACCCGGAAATTAAGTGGCTTGCTTCCCAAGTTTGGTCTCTTCCCATCCCCCCCAACTCCGTCTAGTTTCGCGGGGGAGCCCTTCGGCAGAGAGGGGCTCGCGGGGACTTTGCTATCAATCTTGCAATCTGTTCTTCAACCTTGAGGTTAGACTTGCAGTGGTCAGTGACTGAAAATAATCACGGCAGAATACTTCATCTCCATTTTTACCCAAGTGGAAGATGAGGGTCTGTTCTATAGTTCGACTAAAGTTGATTGTAACATCAAACAATTTCAAAGTCCTTTATCAGCATTTAAACATCTTATGAGTATTTTGATATATGGGGCCACGAAGACTATACCTAGAACTTTAGGAAATTCTCGTAATCCTACAGTCCCTTGGTGGAACGATTCTCGTGCATTGATCCGGAAAATAACAAGAACTTGTTACAAAAGATATCGTAGATACCCTCGTCTTGTTAATAAAATTACCTATAGAAGAGGTCTTGCAAAAAAAAAGAGAACATTTAAAAAAGCAAAGAGGGAATCCTTTATTAGATATATCAGGGGATTAGAATAAGATTCTCCCATATCTGGTCTGGAATAGAATACGAAAATTGTAGGTAAATTTGTACCGTCTACAGTATACATATACTGAAAGCACAAGACACACAAATATCTAATACAGGGGAGGTAGCCGAAGCTTTTGGCAAGCACTTTGCAAACATATCAAGCGCCCTTCACTCTCCTTCATTTGAAACCATCAGGAATAATAACACGGTTGTTTTTCCTGCTAGCTCAAACTGGGAGGAATATAATCTTCTATTCATCCTTGACGAACTCGAACATGCAATGTCTTTATCTTTATCAACATCTCCAAAAGATATTATTGATCCCATCAATTCGTTCCTACCGCCAAATAACAAAATATTCCTTTTAGATATTTTGAATATTTTTTGAGCACCGGAACCCAAATCATAGAAAATTTCAATTGTCCCATCTTAGAACCTCTAAAAGACTCCAGTCTTCCTCATAATTACAAACTCATAGCTCTCACGAGCTGTATTAGCAAGACATACGAGTCTTTTATCAACTAGGCAGTTCGGTTTTCGAAAAAAAATCGAAGCACCATTGACCCCTTAACCATCCCTCTAGGGAGATCCACAATGCTTTTACAGCACTAAACCAGACTTTAGCTGTATTTTTCGATTTAGAGAAAGCCTGATATACTACCTGGCGAACTGGCATTTTGTTACAACTTACTGAATGGAGTATTGTTGGTAATGTGTTCAATACCTTGAAATATTTTCTTTCAAAACGCTACTTAAAAGTGAGAATAGGCTCTGCTACAGCTGCCTACCTTCAGGAAGAAGGGATCCTAAGGGAAGCATTCTTAGCCCAACACTATTTAATATAACCATAAGTAGCCCACTCGAGAGTCCCTGTTGGAGTACAAGGATAGATATTTGCAGACGACTATGCAGTATTTTGTACCGCATCTACAGCTATTGAAATTTCCCACAAGATTCAGGCGACTATTAATGCTGCAAATACTTGGCAAGTAGGCCTACTAGAGACTTCAACATCTCCTCTGAGAAAACTAAAGACATTAGTTTTTGTCGATTAAGACATAGATTCCTATATCTTAAATCGTTCTATCTTTACATATGAAGATCGTGTAGAGTATATTGGTGTTTTTGACAAGAAATGATCTTTTACTCAATACATCAATGAAACTGTAAGTAATGTAAAGCTTCGACTAAACATCCTAAAGGCAATTTCTGGCTTTAATTGGAGAGCCGATAGAAGTTCACTTTTTAGAATTTACCAGGCCTTTTGTCTTAGTAGAATAGATTACGGATGCCAGATTCATGGGTCAGCAAGTAAGACAACATTAGCTAAGTTGGACAAGGTTCACAATATGTCACTGCGTATATGTACAGAACCTTTCCAGACTTCTGTGGAGAACTTTTAAGTAGATGGTGAAATTCCTCCACTAGTACAAATGCGTAAAACGACCAATTGATAAGACACCCCACACCAAAACTGACAAAGCCAATTGAAGTTCGTTTGGCAGACTCTGCCAGTCACATAGGACTTCTTCCTCCGGCAGTGGCAGATTTAACATCCCTAAATATCCCTCTTGGATAAGGAAAAATCTAATATGCCCTGAACGATATGAGAAGAAAATATATTTGGATGCTCAGCTCAAGGCTAATTTTCTTGAACACGCATCTGTGCACTCGAACGCCATCGGCATATGTATAGATGGATCAAAAACCCCTGGGGTAGGCTGCTCTGTGGTGATGCCGGACATCGTAATTAAAAATAGATTATTTGTATTTTCCTCCGTTTCTACAGCAGAACTGCTGGCAGGTCTAAATGCCTTAAAATATATATTTTCTAGCTGCTGCCATAGTACGAGTTTTGTTTTATACAAACTCGATAAGTCTCTTATGTTTAGGGAAGTTGTTTCCATCATGTTATCTGGTCCAAGAAACTACATCTGACTATAGCCCCAATACGATCTTAAACATTGGCGTAATGTAGTCCTCACAGTGAGAAAAATTTGTGGATTACTTGCGTTTGTCAGAAATGATACGAGTGACGTATATAGACTCGTTTTGCAAGATTGCTCAAACAAAAGGAAACTGTATAAACACGTAGTCTAGGAATTGCTCTGAGCAAATTGTATTGCACACTCTAATGCGCATAAAGGAAACTTGTTCAACAAAGCTCGATAAGATGTGTTGCAGCCACGGAGATTGTTTCTTGTGGAAATTGTTCAAACACTAATGTGTAACTATCATGACACTGCAGTACCTAAACTCCTGCCCCCACCCTTCCCCGCCAACATTAGAAAATTGAACTAATTTCCAACACTACTTGCCTTGTTACTCTTCTCTTTTTGCAATATCCATACTTGTTCATATTTTGCAGTTTATAAGTAGCCATAACCTAAAGATTGTGAATCCTCTGTCCCTACTCCTGACCCGGTAATACTACACTGGCTTACTCCCCTAGTCTCGCTCACTCGGTACCCCCTTCTAGTTAGTGCTTGACCCCTCCCCACTTCCTCTAGTTTCTCTCTGCTCCCCCCACAGTTTTCCCCCCACACAGTGACCTCTGTTAATTCGTCCCCACCCAGCAACGCCTCGTGACCCCATCGCCATGTGCTGTAGCGCCCCCCCCCACCCTCAACCCAGCGCCTTGACCGGTGTAGTATCCACCCCTATCTCGAACGTATTAACTTGGCATTTATTGCCCTTATCAGATGTTTAAGTTGTATAATCGTGGCAAAGTTTGTTCGCAGGTAACATTTAAGTTCAAACAAGTTTCCTCATTACTGCTGATATTACAACTTGGCGTGTGGATCAGGACGTAGGTAAGGATGTACTCTTGTTCATTTGCTCGCTTCAATGGGCATAAAAGCCTGTTAGTCTAGTCTCACCCATCCCCCCTCACCCCATATAGTTTGACATCCGTCTAATTTTCCTTCCCCCCCCCCATATCCCTACCGTGTCCCCCGCACCCGATAGCCTTGTCTTCCTCCTAGGTTAATTCGACCCCCCCTCCCCACCATCGCTTTGTCAATAGTCTCCCACCTCCCATCACCCCTGACCCGTTGCTGACGCCGGTGGTGGGTCATAGGTGACGACAGCCAAGGGGGCGATGTCGTCGGGACACTAACAAGTTCTCTCAGTATTGTTGACCTTCCTTCTCGGCTGCTGGCACAAACAAATTGTAGTCAGGCCTATTTCTTCTGACTACTTCGTTCTTCCTTCCATCATATTTTGGTTTGTTGATGGCCTTGGCTTGTCTTCCAGTTTGGAACTGGAAACCCAATATCCTAGATGCATTCACACCCTGGCAAGCCCCTCGAGGTGCAGACTTCGGTCTGGCAAGAGTCGGGTCCTGGGAATCCAGTTATAAGTCTCCTGTATTCGTGGGTAACGGAGGGCGCCAGGCCTCGGGGCTGACGGTAGGAGGAGTTTTGTCACCACTGATCAGGGTTTGCCCACCTTAAGGGAGGTAGCCCCTCCTTAGCAGAAGACTGCTCCCCACACTGCTCCTGTTTCGAGTCTCGCAGGATAGGGCGACTGCAATCCTCAAAGGAATACACTATTTTACACTTGCTGCCACGACAACTTCTCTTGATGGAGCAGGGACGCCTAAAATCCTGTCTCTTGTTAATAAACTTGGAAAGGAATATGACTTAGGAAATATCTCAGAATCGGTAATAACTCTGAAACCATACACAATTGATATTAACAAATTCTAAATTGTTGTTGGTAAAGAAGATTCCATGGAATAGGAACTTTAATATTTATAAAAAAAAAAAATTAAGTATGGGGCATGAAGTTCCAAAATAGACCTGGAAAGAAATGTATTTTGAAACCTGGGTAATATCTTCAAAATTGGTATGAAAGCTTTCAAATAGTTTACACCCAGATATATGGAAATGCCGTGTTCCCTATGTATCTAGAAATATATAAATTTCCTGACAAAAAAAAAAAAAAAGTTCTACCACGATCCACCTAGGTGGCAAATGATAACTCAGTGATGGTGGAAATTTCTTCAAAATGAAGACTTTGACGAGGCATTAATAAACTCAGATGAGCATATCACCGTGGACGATGCCAAGAAGCTTGTCCACGGGGGGCTCCCCCGCGAGCCCCTCGGGAGAGAGGGGCTCGCGGGGACTCTGCTATCGACCTTGCAATCTGTTCATCAATCTTGAGGTTTGACTTGCAGTGGTCAGTGACTGAAAATAATCACGGCAGAATACTTCATCTCCATTTTTACCCAAGTGGAAGATTAGGGTCTGTTCTATAGTTCGACTAAAGTTGATTGTAACATCAAACAATTTCAAAGTCCTTTATCAGCATTTAAACATCTTATGAGTATTTTGATATATGGGGCCACGAAGACTATATCTAGAACATTAGGAAATTCTCGTAATCCTACAGTCCCTTGGTGGAACGATTCTCGTGCATTGATCCGGAAAATGACAAGAACTTGTTACGAAAGATATCGTAGATACCCTCGTCTTGTTAATAAAAGTACCTACAGAAGAGGTCTTGCAAAAAAAGAGAACATTTAGAGAAGCAAGGAGGGAATCCTTTATTAGATATAGCAGCGGATTAAATACGATTCTCCCATCTCTCTGGTCTGGAATAGAATGCGAAAATTGTAAGGTAAATTTGTACCATCTACGGTATACTTGTACTGAAAGCACAAGGCACACAAATATCTAATACAAGGGAGGTAGCCGAAGCTTTTGGCAAGCACTTTGCAAATATATCAAGCGCCCTTCACTCTCCTTCATTTCAAATCATCAGGAACAATAGCACGATTGTTCTTCCTACTAGCTCTAACTCGGAGGAATATAATCTTCTATTCACCTTTGACGAACTCGAAGACGTAATATCTTTATTTTTACCAACATCTCCAAAATATATTATTGATCCCACTCGAGAGTCCCTGTTGGAGTACAAGGACAGTTATTTGCAGATGACTATGCAGTATTTTGTACTGCATCTACAGCTATTGAAATTTTCCACAAGATTCAGGCGACTATGAATGCTGCAAATTCTTGGGCAAGTGCTAGACTTCAAAATCTCCTCTGAGAAAACTAAAGACATTAGTTTTTGTCGATTAAGACGTAGATTCCTATATTATTTTTAAATCATTCTATCTTTGCATATGAATAACGTGCAAAGTATATTGTTGTTTTTGACAAGAAATGAACATTTACTCAATACATCAATGAAACTGTAAGTAATGTAAAGCTTCGACTAAATATCATAAAGGTAATTTCTGGCTTTAATTGGAGAGCCGATAGAAGTTCACTTTTAAGAATTTACCAGGCCTCGTGTCTTGGTAGAATAGATTACGGATGCCAAATTTATGGGTCAGCAAGTAAGACAACATTAGCTAAGCTGGACAAGGTTCATGATATCTCACTGCGTATATGCAGAGGAGCTTTCCACACTTCTGAGGAGAGCTTGAATGTAAATGCTGGATTTCCTCCACTATTTATTCTCGGGAAAGAGGTTTGTGATACCTATCAAGAGTACTTTCTAATAAGTTCAATCCTAAGTACAAATATGTAAAACGACCAATTGATAGAACTCCGCAGACCAAAACTGCCAAAGCCAATTGAAGTTCGTCTGGCAGACTGCCAATAAGATAGGACTTCAGCTGTGGCAGATTTTGACATCCCTAAATATTCCCCTTGGAAAATAAAAACTTTAATATGCACAGCACGATATGAGAAGAAAAGATATTTGGATGCTCAGCTCGAGGCAAGTTTTCTTGAACATGCATCTGAACACTCGAACGCTATCGGCATATATACAGATGGATAAATAAAAACCCTGGAGTAGGGGGCTCTGGTGATGCCGGACATCGTAATTGAAAATAAATTACCTGTATTTTCCTCCGTTTTTACAGCAGAACTGCTGGAAGTTATAAATGCTTTAAAATGTATATTTTCTAGCTGCTGCCATGGTACGAGTTTTGTTGTATACACAGACTCGATGAGTCTCTTATCTTTAGGGAAGTTGTTTCCATCTTGTTACTTGGTCCAAGAAATTAAAGATTGGGTTTTTCTGTTATTCGATAGAATAAGAGTAAATGTAAAATTTTGTTGGGTTCCGTCCCATGTTGGAATCGCCGCTAATGAAGGGGCTGATGTAGCAGTCAAGGCAGCAATTAGGCTTGACCATTGTTCCAGCAATCCCCTTTCCAGATTTTAAAATTATTAGATCTTGTTGGAGAGACCAGTGGGAAGACCACTGATCTAGTTTGACAAGTAATCTTTCACTAAAGAGTATTAGACCTGTACAGTCATGGGTCCACTGCCCAACGAACAGGAGGTCTAGCATTATCTTCACTAGGTTGCGGATCACCACCACATGAGTATTCTTCGTACTCTCAATATGTCCTCTCCATACCGATAGGAACTCCATCTGGTGCGTGCCCCACCTCCTGTCTTTTGCTGGGTGCCATCCCATGTTGGCTTTCCAGGCAATGAATGAGCCGACAAGCAGTTCTGCTACTTTCCCGTAGCTGGCCTTTCTGTTGTCTCCAACTCTAGCCACCCATGTTTTAAACAAGTCGTTTGACAGACATATTTCTTGAACAATGTGCTACGTGTAGACATGATAACTGTGGAAATAAATACTTAAGGTTAGTTCCACTATGTACGATTACTGGATGGCATATATGAAAAATGTGTACGTGTTCTCACTTCGTTTTCTGTCTTCAAAGAACCTGAAGTGTTGAGTTATCCATACCTCTTTAGCCATATTTGAAAGGGATAATCTTGCTATAATAATACAGGATAACGCTCACGTAAGATGCAGTACCCGTTGCTAATAATATGACTCCTCAAAATGTTCACACTGCAGGAACCCGGTAAAACTGCGAAGAAATCGATCTATTCAGACGGTTCTTGCAGGGAATTTCAGACATAGGCTGTGCTGTCTGACACTAGCAAGTAATGTTACATCTGTAAGTAAAACACGGTTACGGTTTAAATTGACAATTTGTCTTCATTTATTGTTCGTTTCGTTCATAGAATAGGCAGAAAGCGCATTAAGGAAATGTTCCCGCTTGTCACGTGATTTATGACGTGTCTATACTGTTGTTGAGCAGCCTACCTAACCTTGCTGCTCCGGCCGCATTCAAGTGGAGACATTTTTGACAAAGTAGTTGTCCCACAGATTGACGAAGTGCACTTTTTCCTCTTCACAGAGGGATTTTACTCTGTTGTTCGCTCTGAATGCGATGTTGTAGAATCTGTCGATGTTGAAAAATTGGTCCCTTCTCTTGAATCTGGGAATGATCCCTGAAATTACAATGTTTTTCCCAGGAACCTATTCTTTATATTTCTAATTGTTCACCGGTACTTTTCAATGAATTCTCAGAGCCCCCTCGTGCGGGGGCTCCCTCCCGAGCCCCCTCGTTCGGGGGTTCCCTCCCGAGCCCCCTCTGATGGGGGCTCCCTCCCGAGCCCCCTCTTGCGGGGGCTCCCTCCCGAGCCCCCTCTTGCGGGGGCTCCCTCCCGAGCCCCCTCGTGCGGGTGCTCCCTCCCGAGCCCCATCGTGCGGTGGACTCTCTCCCGAGCCCCGTCGCGCGGGGGCTCCCTCCCGAGCCCCGTCTAGCGGGGGCTCCCTCCCGAGCCCCATTGTGCGGGTGCTCCCTCCCGAGCCCCATCGTGCGGGTGCTCCCTCCCGAGCCCCATCGTGCGGTGGGCTCCCTCCCGAGCCCCCTCGTGCGGAGGCTCCCTCCCGAGCCCCCTCGTGCGGGGGTTTCATCCCGATCCCCCTCCTGCGGGGGCTCCCTCCCGAGCCCCCTCTGGGTGGGGCTCCCTCCCGAGCCCCCTCTGGGTGGGGCTCCCTCCCGAACCCCCTCGCGCGGGGGCTCCCTCCCGATCCCCCTCGTGCGGGGGCTCCCTCCCGAGCCCCCTTGTCCGGGGGCTCCCTCCCGAGCCCCCTCTGGCGGGGGGCTCCCTCCCGAGCCCCCTCTAGCGGGGGGCTCCCTCCCGAGCCCCCTTGTCCGGGGGCTCCCTCCCGAGCCCCCTCTGGCGGGGGGCTCCCTCCCGAGCCCCCTCTGGCGGGGGGCTCCCTCCCGAGCCCCCTCTGGCGGGGGCTCCCTCCCGAGCCACCTTTGGCGGGGGCTCCTTCCCGAGCCCCCTCATGCGGGGGCTCCTTCCCGAGCCCCCTCATGCGGGGGCTCCTTCCCGAGGCCTCCGAGCCCCTTCTGGCGGGGGCTCCTCCCCGAGTCTCCTCGGGCGGTGCCCTCCTCCGTGTTTACCTAAGTGGAAGACAGGCAAAGCAGATTGGGGCCTGCTCCATAGCTCGACTAAAGTTGTTTGTAACGTCAAACAATTTCAAAGTCCTTTATCAGCATTTAAACATCTTATGAATATTTTGATGTATGGAGCCACGATGTCTATACCTAGAACATCAGGCAGTCCTCGTAATCCTATAGATTCTTGGAGGAACAATTCTTTGGCATTGATCCGGAAAATAACGAACTTGTTACAAAAGATATCGTAGATACCCTTGTCTTGTTAATAAAATTACCTATAGAAGAGCTCTTGCAAAAGAGAACATTTAAAGAAGCAAGAAGGGAATCCTTTATTAGATATATCAGCGATTCAAAATACAATTCTGTCTCTGGTCTGGAATAGAATGAAAAAAATTGCAAGTTAAATTTGTATCATCTACAGTTTACTTATACTGACAGCACAAGGCACAAATATCTGATACAGGGGAGGTAGCTGAATATTATGGTAAGTACTTTGCAAATATATCAAGCGCCCTTCACTCTCCTTCATTTCAAACCATCAGGAACAATAGCACTGTTGTTCCTCCTACTAGCTCTAACTGTGAGGGCTATAATCTTCTATTCACCCTTGACGAACTCAAACATGTAAAATCTTTATCTTTACCAACATCTCCAAAAGATATTTTTAATCTAATGAATTCAAACATGCCGCCAAGTAACAAAAAGCTCCTTTTAGACATTTTTAATATTGCATGGAGTACCGGAACTTCTCCCAAATCACGGAAAATTTCAATAATTGTCCCTATCTTAAAACCTCTTAAAGACTTCAGTCTTCACCATAAACATATACACATATGTTACTTGAAGTCTAAAAGTCTTTTATCAAATAGGCAGTTCGGTTTCTCGAAAAAATCGAAGCACCATTGACCCCTTAATCATTCCCTCTAGGGAGAGCCACAGTGCAATTGTAGCACAAAAGAAGACTATGGCTGTACTGTATTTCTCGATTTAGAGAGCCTACGGTACTACCTGGCGAACTGGCATTTTGTTGCAACTTACTGAATGGAGTATTGTTGGTAATATGTTCTATACCTTGAAAGATTTTCTTTCAGAACGCTATCTAAAAGTGAGAACTTGCTCGGCTACAGCTTTTGCCTACCTTCAGGAAGATGGGATCCCACGGGGAAGCATTCTTAGCCCAACACTGTTTTAATATAGCCATAAATGGCCCAATCGAGTTCCTGTTGGAGTACAAGGAGAGTTACTTGCAGATTACTATGCAGTATTTTGTGCTGCTATACAGTTATTGAAATTTCCCACAAGATTCAGGCGACTATTAATGCAGCAAATACTTGGTCAAGTACTAGACTTCAAAATCTCCTGAAAAAACCAGGGACATTCCTTCTTGTCGATTAAGACGTAGAGATTCCTATATTATTTTTTAAATCGTTCTATCTTGCTATATGAAGATTGTGTAAAGCATCTTGTTGTTGTTTTTGAGAAGAAATTAACTTTTACTCATCACATGAAACGGTAAGTAATGTAAAGCTTCGACTAAACATTCTAAAGGAGCCGATAGAACTAAACTTAGGAATTTACCAGGCCTTGTGTCTTAGTAAAATAGATTACGGATGCCTGATTTATGGGTCAGCAAGTAAGACATTAGCTAAGCTGGACAAGGTTCATAGTATGGCACTGCGTATGTGCACGGGAGCTTTCCACACTTCTGTGGAGAACTTGTATATAGACGTTGGATTTCCCCCACTATTTATTCTCGGGAAAGAGGTTTGCGATACCTATCAAGAGCACTTTCTAATAAGTTCAATCCAAAGTACAAATGTTTAAAACGACCAATTGATAGGACACCTGCACAGACCAAAACTGCCCAAGCCAATTGAAGTTAGCTGGCAGCCTCTGCCCTTGAGATAGGACTTTTTCCAGCAATGGCAGATTTTAACATCCCTAAATATCCCCATTGGATAAGAAACTTTAATATACACAGCACGATATGAGAAAGCAACTAGGCTTGACCACTGTTCCAGCAATCCCCATTCCAGATTCTAAATGATTAGATCTTGTTGGAGAGACCAGTGGCAAGACCACTGGTCTAATTTGACAAGTAATCTTAAACTAAAGAGTATTAGACCTTCTGTTCAGTCATGGCTCCACTGCCCTACGAACAGGAGGTCCATCATTATTTTCACTAGGTTGTGGATCGGTTATACTTATGCAACCCATAAGTATCTGATAACAGGTGGGCCAGATAGGCAGGTTCCTCAGTGCTTTGCCTGTCATGATGACCTATTAGTTAAACATATCTTAGTAGAATGTCCCTTTTATGAAAACCAACGTCGGACTAATTCACTATCGGATAAGTCCTTGGTAGAAATTTTAAACGAACATATTGCAATGGAACCCGATTATTAATTTTTTTAAAAGCAAATCTATGTTATAGCATTTAATTTTGACTGGACTAATTTTTAATCTTTATTCATAATCTTACATTATTTATAAAGTAGGAGTAAAGTTAGACTTAAAGGCATTCTACGAGTATATACCAATATATACAAGTATTTGCGTATGGGAGCGTGTGTATAAAGTATATATACATATAGGTATATACGTGTGTGTGTGTATATGTTAATACAGTAGTAGTCGATAAGAAGACTTCCTTAATCTAAAACTGATAAATATGCGCCGAATGGCTTTATGGCTTCGACGCTTGGCTAAAGGCCATAAGTCTTGTAAATCTAATCTAATCCCCACCTCCCTTCGAAGTCAGGGTAATCGGTCTGTAGTTGGCCCTTTTTCGAATGTTGGTGTTAAGTTAGCACATTTCCAATCTGATGGGACTTTACCAAGTGTTAAAGATTTGTTGAAAAGGATGCACAAGGGTTTACTGATTTGATTTTTGACTTCTCGCAGAATTCTAGGAGAAATTTTGTCAGGTGCCGGAGCTTTATTTATTTTGAGCTTATCAATCACTTGTACGACATCACTTTCGGTAATTATGAGTTGATTTAAGACGTTTTAGGAAATTTTATGCTCTGTTGGATACACTGAGCAGTCCTCGTCTATGAAGACGAATGCAAATTTTTTTTTTATTAAGGATTGAGGCCATCTCATTTTCATAATTCGTATGTTTACCTTCATCGTTGTATAGTGGTCCAATGCAGCAGGTTAGGGTTTTCTTCTTATTCGCATAACTATAGAATTGTTTAGGGTTCGATTTGCATGCCTCAGCAATATACTCTTCAAGATTTTTCTTACTACGCTTTATGAGTGTTTTGCTTTCGCGGCGAATTCTGTCTAGTGTTAGTTTATCGTCTTGGCTTTTAGTTGATAAATATTTTTTGTACACACGCTTTCTACGAGAGAGGTTGTTACTAATTTGCCTATTCCACCACTTTGGTTTATTTGTTACCGGACGCCTCTGACGATAGGAAACACCGATATTTACAGGACTGTTTAGCTCCGTGGTGAAGTTTTCCCACGCAGATTACTCCACCGCCTATTCTATTTTCTCTTTGGCAACTGAAAATAGAGTAGTCCGGCAAACCGTATTCCTTAATAAAATCTGGACTTGATGTGTCCAGCCATGTTTCTGTTACTCCTATCACGTGGTAGTTACCTGTCGCTACGGGGATTTGTAGATCTTGGAATTTGTTTGGTACGCTGCGAGAATTAACGTAACAGAGGTTGATTTCTGTCCCTTTTCTTTTATGCTCTATTACGGAAGTGTTGATGGGGGCTTTGGTAAGGAGTTTTTTCTTCTGATGTCGGCCAGGCTGTTGTTGAGCAGCCTACCTAACCTCGATGCTCCGGCCGCATTGAAGTGGAGACATTTTTAACAAAGTAGAAGTTGTATCAGAAATTGACGAAGTGCACTTTTTCCTCTTGACAGAGGATTTTTACTCTAATGTTCGCACTGAATGCTTTGTTGTAGAATCTGTCGATGGTGAAAAATTGATCTCTTCTCTTGAATCTGGGAATGATCCCTGAAATTACAATGTTTTTCCCAGGAACCTATTCTTTATATTTGTGATTGTTCTCCGGTACTTTTCAATGAGTTCCCAGAGCCCCCTCGGACGGGGGCCCTTCCCAAGAGCTCCCGAGCCCCATCATGCAGGGGCTCCCTCCCGAGCCCAAACGTGCGGGGGCTACTTCCCGAGCCCCATCGTGCGGGGGCTTCCTCCCGAGCCCCCTCGTGCGGGGGCTCCCTACTAAGCCCCCTCGTGCGGCTCCCTCCCGAGCCCCCACCTGCGGGGGCTCCCTCCCGAGCCCCCACGAGCGGGGGCTCCCTGCCGAGCCCCCTCGTGCGGGGGCTACCTCCCGAGCCCCCTCGTGCGGGGGCTCCCACCCGAGCCCCCTCGTGCGGGGGCTCCTTACTAAGCCCCCTGTGGCGGGGACTCCCTGCCGAGCCCCCTGTGGCGGGGGCTCCCTCCCGAGCCCCCTCGTGCGGGGGCTCCCTCCCGAGCCCCCTCGTTCGGGGGCTCCCTCCCGAGCCCCCTCGTTCGGGGGCTCCCTCCCGAGCCCCCTCGTGCGGGGGCTCCCTCCCGAGCCCCCTCGTTCGGGGGCTCCCTCCCGAGCCCCCTCGTTCGGGGGCTCCCTCCCGAGCCCCCTGTGGTGGGGGCTCCCTCCCGAGCCCCCTGTGGCGGGGGCTCACTCCCGAGGCCCCTCCTGAGGGGCTCCCTCCCGAGCCCCCTCCTGCGGGGGCTCCCTCCCGAGCCCCCTCTGGCGGGGGCTCCTCCCCGAGTCTCCTCGGGCGGGGCTCTCCTCCGTGTTTACCTAAGTGGAAGACAGGCAGAGCAGATTGGGGCCTGCTCCATAGCTCGACTAAGGTTGATTGTAACGTCAAACAGTTTCAAAGTCCTTTATCAGCATTTAAACATCTTATGAATATTTTGATGTAAGGAGCCACTATGCCTATACCTAGAACATCAGGCAGTCCTCGTAATCCTATAGTTGTTTGGAGGAACAATTCTTTGGCATTAATCCGGAAAATAACGAACTTGTTACAAAAGATATCGTAGATACCCTTGTCTTGTTAATAAAATTACCTATAGAAGAGCTCTTGCAAAAGAGAACATTTAAAGAAGCAAGAAGGGAATCCTTTATTAGATATATCAGCGATTCAAAATACGATTCTGTCTCTGGTCTAGAATAGAATAGAAAAATTGCAAGTTAAATTTGCATCATCTACAGTTTACTTATACTGACAGCACAAGGCACGAATATCTGATATAGGGGAGGTAGCTGAAGATTATGGTAAGTATTTTGCAAATATATCAAGCTTCCTTCACTACTCTCCTTCATTGGAAACCATCAGGAACAATAACAATTGTTCTTCCTACTTGCTCTAACTCGGATGAATATATTCTTATATTCACCCTTGAAGAACTCGAACATGCAATATCTTTACCTTTACCAACATCTCCAGAAGATATTATTGGTCCCATGAATTCAAACCTGCCGCCAAGTAACAAAAAATTCCTTTTAGACATTTTTAATATTTGATGGAGTACCGGAACTTCTCCCAAATCACGGAAAATTTCAATAATTGTCCCTACCTGGCGAAGTGGCATTTTGTTGCAACTTACTGAATGGAGTATTGTTGGTAATTTGTTCTATACCTTGAAAGATTTTCTTTCAGAACGCTATCTAAAAGTGAGAACTTGCTCGGCTACATACAGCTTCTGCCTACCTTCAGGAAGAAGGAATACCACAGGGAAGCATTCTTAGCCCAACACTGTTTTGTTATAGCCATAAATGGCCTAATCGAGTTCCTGCTGGAATACAAGGACAGTTATTTGCATATTTCTATGCAGTTTTTTGTGCTGCATGTACAGCTATTGAGACTTCCTACAAAATTCAGGCGACTATTAATGCTACAAATACTTGGTCAAATACTAGACTTCAAAATCTCATAAGAAACTAAAGACATTCGTTCATGTCGATTAAGACGTAGAGATTCCTATATTATTTTTTAAATTGTTCTATCTTGCTATATGAAGATTGTGTAAAGTATCTTTGTGTTGTTGTTGAGAAGAAATGAACTTTTACTCAACACAAAGGATTACAAAGGATTACAAAGGCAAAGCATGCCGACAGGAGACCTTTTGATCCATATCTAGGTCGGATGCAAAAAAAAAAAAAAAAAAAAAAAAAAAAAAAAAAAAAAAAAAAATCATATCAATAATAAATTAAAACTATAACAATGTAAATAACAATTATAATACATAAATAAATGCATTGGTATAGTTGAATAACAAACAAACAGGTAAATAGTAAATGATAATAAATTGACATATAACTAATAATAAATGAAAATCAGACAGACAAATTATAACAAAACAAAAACAAATAATATAACATAAATTATAATAATTACAGCATCTTACTTAGGTATTTATCTAAATGATTCTTAAAGCTTCGAACTGAACTACATTGCACTACCTGTGCAGGAAGTTTATTCCATTCATTAACTACACGGTTGGCAAAGTTGTTTCTACCTACTTCCAAATTGAATCTATTTCCGGACAGTTTGAGACCATTGTTTCTTGTCTGATTCTCATTCAATGTAAAAATTTGGTCACTTTTGATGTTGTCAATTCCCTTTAAAATCTTAAAGACCTGTATTAAGTCACCTCTGAGTCTACGCTTTTTTAGGGAAAACAGATTCATGTGCTTAAGTCGATTTTCGTATGATTTATTTTTGATATTTGGAATCAGTTTTGTGGCTCGCCGTTGTACTTTTTCCAGTCTGTCAATGTCTTTAATGAGATTCGGTGACCATACGGAAACAGCATATTCCAAATGTGGACGAACTAACGATTTATATAGCTTGTTAATGAGTGATGGACTTTTGAAATCAAAAGATCGCGCAATCAATCCCAGAATCTTATTTGCTTTCTCAGAGGCTGAAATACACTGCTTGGATGATTTGAGGTCGTTACTGATAATTACGCCGAGATCTTTTTCACTATCCACTTTTGTTAACGAATTTCCAAATAACTTGTAATCGTACTTGCTGTTATTTTTACCTATGTGCATTACCTTGCATTTACTTGTGTTAAATTTCATTAGCCACTTTTCAGACCATTGCTGTAATTGATCTAAATCTTCTTGAATATCTAATTGGTTTGAGTGATCATTTGCCACTCCGCAGTTTTGTATCATCAGCAAATTTGGAAACAGTAGATTTTAGTCCATGGTCTATATCATTTATATATACTATGAATAGAAGTGGCCCAAGAACGGAACCCTGAGGAACTCCACTTGCAACACTTTTCCATCCAGAAGTTTTTCCATTTAAAACAACTCTCTGTTTTCGACCTTTCAACCAATTACTAGTCCAACTTAATAGGCTACCACTTATTCCATGCAAAGCTAATTTAGTAAGAAGTCTTTCGTGTGGGACGGTATCAAAAGCTTTTGCAAAGTCTAGATATATTAAATCTATATTGTTTCTTTTGTCAAAATTCGAGACAACTGTGTTGTAGAATTCGAGTAAGTTAGTCACGCAAGAACGTTTCCGTCTGAAACCATGTTGGCTATCATTTATCAAACGGTTACTTTCTAAATGATATTCGATAGCATCTCTGATGATAGTTTCCATTATTTTTCCTACGATCGAAGTCAAACTAATAGGCCTATAGTTATTTGGTTTCTTTTTGTCACCTTTTTTGAATATGGGAGTAACGTTAGCTAGCTTCCATTCTCTTGGGACATCTCCGGATATGATGGATTTCTTGAAAATCATTTCTAATGGAACAACAATCTCATTTTTAATTTCCTTTAAGATTCTTGGATGCCAACCGTCAGGCCCTGGTGTTTTATTAACTTTGAGTTTGTCTATACACCTTTTAATTGTTTCTTTTGTTATATTTACCGTAGTGAGTAAGTTTACCCCAGACTTTTCACAGGTTTCAGTTTGGAATTCACTTTGAGGTGTTTCGTTTACGAATACCGAGCTAAAATAATTGTTTAAGAGATTACACATTCCTTCATTTGAATATTCAAGTTGACCGTCAGCAGATAATAGTGGACCAATGTGATTCCTAACAACCTTTTTATCTCTAATGTAACTATAGAATTCTTTGGGATTCTCTTTGGATTTCTCAGCGATTTTCATTTCGTATTGTCGTTTTCTTTTTCTTATTGTCTTTTTCAAATCTCTCTGTATTGATACATAACTTTCATAGTCATTAGATGCACCCGAGCACTTATATTTCTTATAAGCCTGTCTCTTTTTAGCAATACTTTTTTCAGTTTCTTTGTCGAGCCACTTTGGGCGAGCCTGATTTGGGGACGTCTGTCCTTAAAAGGAATGTAAGTTTGAATCATCTTAGTGAGCGTATTTTGAAATATTTCCCACATCTGATCTACAGGCCTTTCGTTTAATTTTTCCTCCCAATCTGTAAGCTGAAGCTCCTGACGTAGTTCTATGAACTGAGCTTTACTGAAATCGGGTATTTTAGAAGCACAAGTATCTATTCTAAAATTGTTTAGGAGTTTGAATCTGACTAAGTTGTGATCGCTATTTGCAACAGATTCACCGACTTCTACATCAGTTGCCATGCTTTCGCGGCTAGTGATCAATAAATCGAGTAAGTTTCCATATGAAACACATGAAACGGTAAGTAATGTAGAGCTTCGACTAAACATTTTAAAGGTAATTTCTGACTTAAATTGGGGAGCCAATAGAACTAAAGTTAAGAATTTACCGAGCCATGTGTCTTAGTAAAATTGATTACGGATGCCAGATTTATGGGTCAGCAAGCAAGAAATTAGCTAAGCTGGACAAGGGTTACAATATGGCACTGCTTATATGCACGGGAGCTTTCCACACTTCTGTGGAGAGCTTGAATGTAGATGCTGGATTTCCCCCACTATTAACTATCAAGAGTACTTTCTAATAAGTTCAATCCAAAGTACAAATATGTAAAACTACCAATTGATAGGACACCGCAGACCAAAATTGCCAAAGCCAATTGAAGTTCGTCTGGCATACTCTGCCAAGACCACTGATCTAGTTTGACAAGTAATCTTAACTAAAGAGTATTAGACCTTCTGTTTAGTCATGGCTCCACTGCTCAACGAACAGGAGGTCCAGCATTATTTTCACGAGGTTGCGGATCGGTCATACTTGTGCAACCCATAAGTATATAATAACAAATGGGGCAGAGAGGCAGGTTCCTCAGTGCTTTGCCTGTCATGTTGACCTGTCAGTTAAACATATCTTGGTAGAATGTCCCTTTTATGAAAACCAACGTAGGACTAATTCACTATCGGATAAGTCCTTGGTAGAAATTTTAAACGAAAATATTGGTATGGAACAGTTTATAAATTTTTTGAAAAGTATATCTATCTTTTAGTATTTAATTTTAACTGGACTAATTTTAACTTGTACAGTCAGGCTTAAAGCCATTCTACGAGTACATACCAATATATACAAGTATTTGCGCATGGGAGCGTGTATACAGTATATATACATATAGGTATATACGTGTGTGTATTACTGTATATGCTAATACAGTAAAAGTCGATAAGAAGACTTTCGTAATTCAAAACTGGTAAATATGCGCTGAATGGCTTTATGGCTTCGGCGCTTGGCTAAAGGTCATAAATCTTATAAATCTAATCTAATCCCCACCTCCCTTCGTCTCGTGTCCTACCGTCCCCCATCGCCCTGTTCCTCCACCGTCCCCTACAGTAGGTCCCATCACCTCGTGCTTCCAGGTATCAATCATTGCTCCGTTCACCCCCAACCTCCCGTTCACCACCACACGAGTGCTCCTCTTACTCTCAATATGTCCTCTCCATACCGATAGGAACTCTTTTAGGTGCGTTCCCCACCTCCTGTCTTTTGCTGGGTGCCATCCCATGTTGGCTTTCCAGGCATTGAATGAGCAGACAAGAAGTTCTGCTACTTTTCCGTAGCTGGTACTGACGTAATATTCCCGCAGTTTTCTTTGATTTGCAATGACGCTTGAGGTAACTAATTTTTGATGTAAAATATTTGTGACACACTCGACACTAAGCCTTTCTGTTGTCTCCAACTCTAGCCACCCATGTTTTAAAGAAGTCGTTTGACAGCCATATTTCTTGAACTATGACGTGTAGACATGATAACTGTGGAGATAAATACTTAAGGTTAGTTCCACTATGTACGATTACTGGATGGCATAGATGAAAAATGTGTACGTGTTCTCACTTCGTTTTCTGTCTTCAAAGAACCTGAAGTGGTGAGTTAACCATACGTCTTTAGTCATATTTGAAAGGGATTATCTTACTATAATAATACAGGATAACGCTCACGTAAGATGCAGTACCCGTTGGTAATAATATGACTCCTCAAAATGTTCACACTGTAGGAACCCGGTGAAACTGCGAAGAAATCGATGTGTTCAGACGGTTTTTGCAGGCAATTTCAGACATAGGCTGTGCTATTGACACTAGCAAGTAATGTTACACCTGCAAGTAAAACACGGTTGCGGTTTAAATTGACAATTTGTCTTCATTTATTGTTCGTTTCGTTCATGAAATAGGCAGAAAGCGCATTAAGGAAATGTTCCCGCTGGTCACGTGATTTGTGACGTGTCAATGCGCTTAGCAGACAAATCTCCGTAGAATGTCATAAGCAGTTCGTGGTTCAGCTTGGAGTCGATGCCTCCACCCCACACGCCCTTCACCAGACTGTTACACTAGTATATGGTCCATATAAATCTTGGTTTAAGAAATATTGGGAGGAACTCCTAACGAGACACCTATCACTCAATATCCGGTTTAGAAACATTAATGATTAGGCTACGTTAGCTGTAAGGAGAGAAAAAGAAAAAAAAAAGCCTGAGTAACGGCGCAGAGCCTTCTGAAAATGTAGATAAATTATATCAACAGATCTACATTCCTCGTATTTGCTAAAGACGTCGAGGAGATTAGTTAAACATGAGCGTTTGCAACGGAAGCCATGTCGTGAATGTTTCATAATTTTATTTTCTTCTAGAAATTTCACTACACTGTATTGATGGTCTCTAGGAGTTTATACACGATCGAAGTCAGGGTAATCGGTCTATAGTTGCCCCTTTCTTGAATATTGGTGTTACGTTAGCACATTTCCAATCTGATGGGACTTTACCAAGTGTTAAAGATTTGTTGAAAAGGATGCACAAGGGTTTACTGATTTGATTTTTGACTTCTCGCAGAATTCTAGGTGAAATTTTGTCAGGTGCCGGGGTTTTATTTATTTTGAGCTTATCAATTGTTGTTCGACAAAGAAATTGAAAAAAGTATTGCTAAAAAGAGAGACACACACACACATACACACGCACACACACGCACTCACACACACATACAAACACACACACACATGCACACACACACACACGCATGCACACACACACACACACGCATACACACACACATGCACACACTCACACACACGCATACACACACACACACACACACACACACACACGCATGCACCCGCACACACACGCATGCACCCGCACACACACATGCACCCGCACACACACACACACACACACACACACACACACACGCATACACACACATGCACACACACACACACACGCAGACACACACACACACGCATGCACCCGCACACACACGCATGCACCCGCACACACACATGCACCCGTACACACACACACACATGCACCCGCACACACACACATATGCACACGCACACACACACGCATACACACACATGCACACACTCACACACACGCATACACACACACACACACACATGCACACACACACACACGCATGCACCCGCACACACACGCATGCACCCGCACACACACATGCTCCCGCACACACACACACACACATGCTCCCGCACACACACACACACATGCTCCCGCACACACACACACACATGCACCCGCACACACACACACATATGCACACGCACACACACACACATATGCACACGCACACACACACACACGTCTACACGTACATATATATATATATATATATATATATATATATATATAATGTGTGTGTGTGTTTATATGTGTATTTATGTATGTGTGTATATGTGTATTTGTGTGTATGTATGTGTGTGTGTGTGTGTGTGTGTGTGTGTGTGTGTGTGTGTATGTGTGTGTTTCTGTGGGTGTGATTAGCTTTGTGTGTTTGTCTTTGTCTTTATGTGTTTGTGTATGTGTGTGTGTGTTGGTGTATATGTGCGTGTGTGTACGTGTGTGTTCGTGTGTGTGTATTTGTATATGTGTGTGTGTGTATGTATGTGTGTGTATATGTGTGTGTGTGTGTATGTGTGTGTATATGTGTGTGTGTGTATGTGTGTGTCTGAGTGTGTGTGTATGTGTGTGCGTGTGTGTGTGTGTTTATGTGTATTTATTTATGTGTGTGTGTGTATATATGTGTATTTGTGTGTATGTATGTGTGTGTGTTTTTGTGTGTCTGTGTGTGTTTCTGTTCGTGTCATTAGCTTCGTGTGTTTGTCTTTGTCTTTATGTGTGTGTGTTCGTGTGTGTGTGTGTGTTCGTGTGTGTGTGTGTGTGTGTGTGTGTGTGTGTGTGTGTGTGTGTGTGTGTGTGTGTGTGTGTGTGTGTGTGTGTGTGTGTGTGTGTGTGTGTGTGTGTGTGTGTGTGTGTGTGTGTTCGTGTGTGTATGTGTGTTCGTGTGTGTGTGTGTTAGACCCATCCTTGATTATGCGGTACAGTTTTGGTCTCCGTCCTACAGAATGGACATAAATTCACTAGAATCAGTACAGAGAAGAATGACCAAAATGATACAAGGACTCGGAAATTTGCCTTACGAAGAGAGGCTTAGGCACCTAAACTTACACTCTCTGGAAAGACGCAAAGTGCGGGGTGATCTAATACAAGTGTTCAAGTGGATCAAGGGTGATGCAAACAAGGTCATCATAATATAACAACAGGGCAGGACTCGCAGTAATGTGTATAAACTGGACAAATTTAGATTTAAGAAGGAAATAAGCAAGAATTGGTTTACAAATAGGGTGGTCGATGAATGGAATAAACTTAGTAACCATGTAGTAAGCGCTGAACCTATCAGTTGTTTTAAAAAACGATTACACAACTATATGGATGGGGATGACAGGTGAAGATGGATACAGAGCTGCCTAGTGTAGGCCTTGTGGTCTTTTGCAGTCTCCTTTATTCTTATGTTCTTATGTAATATTTCCGCAGTTTTCTTTGATTTACGATGACGCTTGAGGCAACTAATTTTTGTTGTCAAATATTTGTGACACACTAGACACAAGACTTTCTGTTGTCTCCAACTCTAGCCACCCATGTTTTAATCAAGTCATTTGACAGCCATATTTCTTGAACTATGACGTGTAGACATGATAACTGTGGAGATAAATACTTAAGGTTAGTTACTGGATGGCATACATGAAAAATATGTACGTGATCTCACTTCGTTTTCTGTCTTCAAAGAACCTATAATGGTTACTTAACCATACCTCTTTAGTCATATTTGAAAGGGATAATCTTACTATAATAATACAGGACAACGCTCACGTAAGATGCAGTACCCGTTGGTAATAATATGACGCCTCAAAATGTTCACACTGCAGGTACCCGGTGAAACTGCGAAGAAATCGACCTATTCAGATCTATTGACAATTTGTCTTCATTTATTGTTCGTTTCGTTCATAAAATAGGCAGAAAGCGCATTAAGGAAATGTTCCCGCTTGTCACGTGATTTGTGACGTGTCTATACTGTTGTTGAGCAGCCTACCTAACCTTGCTGCTCCGGCCGTATTGAAGTGGAGACATTTTTAACAAAGTAGAAGTTGTCCCACAGATTGACAAAGTACACTTTTTCCTTTTCACAGAGGGATTTTACTCTGTTGTTCGCTCTGAATGCGATGTTGTAGAATCTGTCGATGTTGAAAAATTGATCACTTATCTTGAATCTGGGAAGGCTCCCTGAAATTACAATGTTTTTCCCAGGTACCTATTCTTTATATTTCTGATTGTTCATCGGTACTTTTCAATGAGTTCTCGGAGCCCCCTCGGGCGGGGGCCCTTCCCAGAGCCCCCTCGTGCGGGGGCTCCCTCCCGAGCCCCCTCGTGCGGGGGCTACCTCCCGAGCCCCATTGTGCGGTGGGCTCCCTCCCGAGCCCCCTCGTGCGGGGGCTCCCTCCCGAGCCCCCTCGTGTGGGGGCTCTCTCCCGAGCTTCCTCTGGCGGGGGCTTCCTCCCGAGCCCCCTCTGGCTGGGGCTACCTCCCGAGCCCCATTGTGCGGTGGGCTCCCTCCCGAGCCCCCTCGTGCGGGGGCTCCCTCCCGAGCCCCCTCGTGTGGGGGCTCTCTCCCGAGCTTCCTCTGGCGGGGGCTTCCTCCCGAGCCCCCTCTGGCTGGGGCTACCTCCCGAGCCCCCTCTGTCGGGGGCTCCCTCCCGAGCCCCCTCTGTCGGGGGCTCCCTCCCGAGCCCCGTCGTGCGGGGGCTCCCTCCCGAGCCCCCTCGTGTGGGGGCTCCCTCCCGAGCCCCCTCTTGCGGGGGCTCCCTCCCGAGACCCCTTGTGCGGGGGCTCCCTCCCGAGCCCCCTCGTGCGGGGGCTCTCTCCCGAGCCCCCTCGTGCGGGGGCTCCCTCCCGCCCTCCCGAGCCCCCTCGTGTGGGGGCTGCCTCCCGAGCCCCCTCGTGTGGGGGCTGCCTCCCGAGCCCCCTCTTGCGGGGGCTCCCTTCCGAGCCCCTTCTGGCTGGGGCTCCCTCCCGAGCCCTCTCGGGCGGGGGCTCCTTCCCGAGGCCTCCGAGCCCCTTCTGGCGGGGGCTCCTCCCCGAGTCCCCTCGGGTGGGGCCCCTACTCCGTGTTTACCTAAGAGGAAGACAGGCAAGGCAGATTGGGGCCTGCTCCATAGCTCGACTAAAGTTGATTGTAACGTCACACAATTTCAAACTCATTTATCAGCATTTAAACATCTTATGAATGTTTTGATGTATGGAGCCACGATGTCTATACCTAGAACATCAGGCAGTCCTCGTAATCCTATAGTTTCTTGGAGGAACAATTCTTTGGCATTGATCCGGAAAATAACGAACTTGCTACAAAAGATATCGTAGATACCCTTGTCTTGTTGATAACATTGCCTATAGAAGAGGTGTTGCAAAAGAGAACATTTAAAGAAGCAAGAAGGGAATCCTTTATTAGATATATCAGCGATTCAAAATACGATTCTATCTCTGGTCTGGAATAGAATAGAAAATTTGCAAGTTAAATTTGTATCATCTACAGTTTACTTCTACTGACAGCACAAGGCACAAATATCTGATACAAGGGAGGTAGCCGAAGCTTTTGGTATGTACTTCACTACTCTACTTAATTTCAAACCATCAGGAACAATAGTACGATTGTTCTTCCTACAAGCTCTAACTCGGAGGAATGTAATCTTCTATTCACCCTTGAAGAACTCGAACAAGCAATATCTTTACCTTTACCAACATCTCCAGAAGATATTATTTATCCCATGAATTCAAACCTGCCGCCAAGTAACAAAAAATTCCTTTTAGACATTTTTAATATTTGATGGAGTACCGGAACTTCTCCCAAATCACGGAAAATTTCAATAATTGTTCCTATCTTAAAACCTTTAAAAGACTTCAGTCTTCCCCATGATTATAGACCAATATGTTACCTGAAGGGTAATTTTTTTTTTATCAAATAGGCAGTTCGGTTTTCGAAAAAATCGAAGCACCATTGACCCCTTAATCATTCCCTGTAGGGAGAGCCGCAGTGCTTTTGTAGCATAAAACAAGACTGTAACCGTATTTCTCGATTTAGAGAGACTACGGTACTACCTGGCGAACTGGCATTTTGTTGCAACTTACTGAATGGAGTATTGTTGGTAATATGTTCTATACATTGAAAGATTTTCTTTCAGAATGGTATCTAAAAGTGAGAACAGGCTCGGCTACAGCTTCTGCCTACCTTCAGGAAGAAGGGATCCCACAGGGAAGCATTCTTAGCCCAACACTGTTTTGATATAGCCATAAAGGGCCTAATCGATTTCCTCTTGGAGTTTAAGGACAGTTATTTGCAGATTGCTATGCAGTAAGGTAATTTATGCCTTTAATTGGGGAGCCGATAGAACTTCACTTAAGAATTTACTAGGCCTTGTGTCTTGGTAAAATATATTACGGATGCCAGATATGAGTCAGCAAGCAAGACAAGGTTCACAATATGTCACTGCGTATATGCACAGGAGCTTTCCATGCTTCTGTGGAGAGCTTGAATGTGGATGCTGGATTTCCCCCACTATCTATTCTCGGGAAAGAGGTTTACGATACCTATCAAGAGTACTTTCTAATAAATTCAATCCAAAGTGCAATGTGTAAAACGACCAATTGATAGGACACCGCAGACCAAAACTGCCTAAGCAAATTGAAGTTCGTTTGGCAGACCCTGCCCATCGGATAGGACGATATGAGAAGAAAATATATTTGGATGCTCAGCTCAAGGCTAATTTTCTTGAACACGCATCTGTGCACTCGAACGCCATCGGCATATGTATAGATGGATCAAAAACCCATGGAATAGGCTGCTCTGTGGTGATGCCGTACTTCGTAATTAAAAATAGATTATTTGTATTTTCCTCCGATTTTACAGCAGAACTGCTGGCAGGTCTAAATGCCTTAAAATATATATTTTCTAGCTGCTGCCATAGTACGAGTTTTGTTTTATACAAACTCGATAAGTCTCTTATGTTTAGGGAAGTTGTTTCCATCATGTTATCTGGTCCAAGAAACTACATCTGACTATAGCCCCAATACGATCTTAAACATTGGCGTAATGTAGTCCTCACAGTGAGAAAAATTTGTGGCTTACTTGCGACGGAATGACAGTTCATTTAGAGACGATTTATTACGATGTTTCGATCAAGTCCCGTTGTGGTTGTCAGAAATGATACGAGTGACGTATATAGACTCGTTTTGCAAGATTGCTCAAACAAAAGGAAACTGTGTATAAACACGTAATCTAGGAATTGCTCTGAGCAAATTGTATTGCTCACTCTAATGCGCATAAAGGAAACTTGTTCAACAAAGCTCGATAAGATGTGTTGCAGCCACGGAGATTGTTTCTTGTGGAAATTGTTCAAACACTAATGTGTAACTATCATGACACTGCAGTACCTAAACTCCTGCCCCCCCTTCCCCGCCAACATTAGAAAATTGAACTAATTTCCAACACTACTTGCCTTGTTACTCTTCTCTTTTTGCAATATCCATACTTGTTCATATTTTGCAGTTATAAGTAGCCATAACCTAAAGATTGTGAATCCTCTGTCCCTACTCCTGACCCGGTAATACTACACTGGCTTACTCCCCTAGTCTCGCTCACTCGCTACCCCCTTCTAGTTAGTGCTTGACCCCTTCCCACTTCCTCTAGTTTCTCTCTACCCCCCCACAGTTTTCCCCCCACACAGTGACCTCTGTTAATTCGTCCCCACCCAGCAACGCCTCGTGACCCCATCGCCTTGTGCTCTACCGCCCCCCACCTCACCCTCAACCCAGCGCCTTGACCAGTGTAGTATCCACCCCTATCTCGAACGTATAAAATTGGCATTTATTGCCCTTATCAGATGTTTAAGTTGTGTAATCGTGTCAAAGTTTGTTCGCAGGTAACATTTAAGTTCAAACAAGTTTCCTCATTACTGCTGATATTATAACTTGACGAGTGGATCAGCACGTAGGCAAGGATGTACTCTTGTTCATTTGCTCCCTTCAATGGCCATAAAAACTTGTTAGTCTAGTCTCGCCCATCCCCCCTCACCCCATCTAGTTTGACACCCGTCTAATTTTCCTTCCCCCCCCCCTATATCCCTACCGTGTCCCCCGCACCCGATAGCCTTGTCTTCCTCCTAGGTTAATTCGACCCCGCCTCCCCACCATCGCTTTGTCAATAGTCTCCCACCTCCCATCACCCCTGACCCATTGCTGACGCCGTTGGTGGGTCGTAGGTGACGACAGCCAAGGGGGCGATGTCGTCGGGACACTAACAAGTTCTCTCAGTATTGTTGACCTTCCTTCTCGGCTGCTGGCGCAAACAAATTGTAGTCAGGCCTATTTCTTCTGACTATTCCGTTCTTCCCTCCCTCATATTTTGGTTTGTTGATGGCCTTGGCTTGCCTTCCAGTTTGGAACTGGATACCCAATATTCTAGATGCATTCACCCCCTGGCAAGCCCCTCGAGGTGCAGACTTCGGTCTGTCAAGAGTCGGGTCCAGGGAATCCAGTTATAAGTTTCCTGTATTTGTGGGTAATGGGGGACGCCAGGCCTCGGGGCTGACAGTAGGAGGAGTTTTGTCACCACTGATCAGGGTTTGCGCCCACCTTAAGGGAGGTAGCCCCTCCTTAACAGAAGACTGCTCCCCATAGGTAATCTTTCCTGTGTCGAGTCTCGCAGGATAGGGCGACTGCAATCCTCAAAGGTAATACACTATTTTAGACTTGCTGCCACGACAACTTCTCTTGATGGAGCAGGGATTCCTAAAACCCTGTCTCTTGTTGATAAACTTGAAAAGGAAAATGACTTGGGAAATATCTTAGAATCGGTAATAACTGAAACCTTACACAACTGATCTTAACAAATGTTAAATTGTTGTTGGTAAAGAAGGTTCCATGGAATTGGAGCTTTAATATTATTCATAAAGAGTTTAAGTATGGAGCAAGAAGCTCCAAAATAGACATAGAGAGAAATGTATTTTGAAACCTGGGTAATCTCTTCAAAATTGGTATGAAAGCTTTCAAAGTGCTTACACCCAGATATATGGAAATGCCGTGTTCCCTAGTAGACTCTCATACTATGTATCTAGAAATATACAAATTTCCTGAAAAAAAAAAAAAAAGTTCTACCAAGATCAGTTGTTACTAATTTCCCTATTCCACCACTTTTGTTTATTTGTTGCCGGACGCCTCTGACGATAGGGAACACCGATATTTACAGGACTGTTTAGCTCCATGGTGAAGTTTTCCCACCCAGATTACTCCACCGCCTATTCTATTTTCTCTTTGGCAACTGAAACTAGAGTAGCCCGGCAAACCGTATTCCTTAATGAAATCTCGACTTGATGTGTCCAGCCATGTTTCTGTTACTCCTATCACGTGGTAGTTACCTGTCGCTCCGGGGATTTGTAGATCTTGGAATTTGTTTCGTACGCTCCGAGCATTAACGTAAGAGAGGTTGGTATCTGTCCCTTTTCTTTTATGCCTTATTACGGAAGTGTTGATGGGGGCTCCGCTAAGGAGTTTTTTCTTCTGATGTCGGCCAGGCTGTTGTTGAGCAGCCTACCTAATTTTGCTGCTCCGGCCGCATTTGAAGTGGAGACATTTTTAACAAAGTAGAAGTTGTCCCAGAAATTGACGAAGTGCACTTTTTCCTTTTGACAGATGGATTTTACTCTGTTGTTCGCACTGAATGCGATGTTGTAGAATCTGTCGATGTTGAAAAATTGATCCCATCTCTTGAAACTGGGGAAGGAAACCTGAAATTACAATGTTTTTCCCAGGAACCTATTCTTTATATTTCTGATTGTTTTCCGGTACTTTTCAATAAGTTCCCAGAGCCTCCTCCTGCGGGGGCTCCCTCCCGAACCCCCTCGTGCGGGGGCTCCCTCCCAAGCCCCCTCGTGCGGGGGCTCCCTCCTGAACCCCGTCGTGCGGGGACTCTCTCCCGAGCCGCCTCTGGTGGGGGCTCCCACCCGAGCCCCCTCGTGCGGGGTCTCCCTCCCGAGCCCCCTCGTGCGGGATCTCCCTCCCGATCCCTCTCGTGCGGGGGCTCCCTCCCGAGCCCCCTCGTGCGGGGGCTCCCTCCCGAGCCCCCTCGTGCGGGGGCTCCCTCCCGAGCCCCCTCGTGCGGGGGCTCCCTCCCGAGCCCCCTCGTGCGGGGGCTCCCTCCCGAGCCCCCTCGTGCGGGGGCTCCCTCCCGAGCCTCCTCCTGCGGGGGCTCCCTCCCGAACCCCCTCGTGCGGGGGCTCCCTCCCCAGTCCCCTCGTGCGGGGGCTCCCTCCCCAGTCCCCTCGTGCGGGGGCTCCCTCCCCAGCCCCCTCGTGCGGGGGCTCCCTCCCCAGCCCCCTCGTGCGGGGGCTCCCTCCCGAGCCCCCTCGTGCGGGGGCTCCCTCCCGAGCCCCCTCGTACGGGAGGGAGCCCCTTTGTACGGGGGCTCCCGATTCCCTCCGAGCCCCCTCTGGCGGGGGCTCCCTCCCGAGCCCCCTCGTACGGGGGCTCCTTCCCGAGGCCTCCGAGTCCCCTCTGTCGGGGGCTCCTCCCCGAGTCCCCTCGGGCGGGGGCCCTCCACCGTGTTTACCTAAGTGGAAGACAGGCAAGGCAGATTGGGGCCTGCTCCATAGCTCGACTAAAGTTGATTGTAACGTCAAACAATTTCAAAGTCCTTTATCAGCATTTAAACATCTTATGAATATTTTGATGTATGGAGCCACTATGTCTATACCTAGAACATCAGGCAGTCCTCGTAATCCAATAGTTTCTTAGAGGAACAATTCTTTGGCATTGATCCGGAAAATAACGAACTTGTTACAAAAGATATCGTAGATACCCTTGTCTTGTTGATAAAATTACCCATAGAAGAGGTCTTGCAAAAGAGAACATTTAAAGAAGCAAGAAGGGAACTATTTATTAGATATAGGTGCGATTTAGAATACGATACTCTTATCTCTGGTCTGGAATAGAATAGAAAAATTGTAAGGTAAATATGTATCATTTACAGTTTAAATTAAATTTATTTCCGGACAGTTTGAGACCATTGTTTCTTGTCTGATTCTCATTCAATGTGAAAATTTTGTCACTTTTGATGTTGTCAATTCCCTTTAAAATCTTACAAGACCTGTATCAAGTCACCTCTGAGTCTACGCTTTTTTAGGGAAAACAGATTCATATGTTTTAGCCGATTTTCGTATGATTTATTTTTGATTTTTGGAATCAGTTTTGTGGCTCGCCGTTGTACTTTTTCCAGTCTGTCAATGTCTTTAATGAGATTCGGTGACCATACGGAAACAGCATATTCCAAATGTGGACGAACTAGATTTATATAGCTTGTTAATGAGTGATGGACTTTTGAAATCAAAAGATCGCGCAATCAGTCCTAGAATCTTATTTGCTTTCTCAGAGGCTGAAATACACTGCTTGGATGATTTAAGGTCGTTACTGATAATTACGCCGAGATCTTTTTCACTATTCACTTTTGTTAACGAATTTCCAAATAACTTGTAATCGTAGTTACTGTTATTTTTACCTATGTGCATTACCTTGCATTTACTTGTGTTAAATTTCATTAGCCACTTTTCAGACCATTGCTGTAATTGATCTAAATCTTCTTGAATATCTAATTGGTTTGAGTGATCATTTGCCACTCCGCACAGTTTTGTATCATCAGCAAATTTGGAAACAGTAGATTTTAGTCCCTTGAAGAACTCGAACATGCAATATCTTTACCTTTACCAACATCTCCAGAAGATATTATTGATCCCATGAATTCAAACCTGCCGCCAAGTAACAAAAAATTCCTTTTAGACATTTTTAATATTTGATGGAGTACCGGAACTTCTCCCAAATCACGGAAAATTGCAATAGTTGTCCCTATCTTAAAACCTCTAAGACTTCAGTCTTCCCCATAATTATAGACCCATATGTTACTTGAAGTTTAAAAGTCTTTTATCAAATAGGCAGTTCGGTTTTCGAAAAAATCGAAGCACCATTGACCCTTTAACCATTCCCTCTAGGGAGAGCCACAGTGCTTTTGTAACACAAAAGAAGACTATGGCTGTATTCCTCGATTTAGAGAGCCTACGGTACTACCTGGTGAACTGGCATTTTGTTGCAACTTGTTGAATGGAGTATTGTTGGTAATATGTTCTATACCTTGAAAGATGTTCTTTCAGAAGGCTATCCAAAGCCGGGTCCACACTTGTTGCATTTCCACGTATCGTATCATCTTTGCGTACCACCTAGTGATACGATACGGTGCAACAGGGTATTGTACCCACTTGTTGCGTATCCGCCTGTTGTATACGGATACGCAACAAGTGGGTACAATCGTGGCTAAGATTGTTCACAGGTAACATTCAAAGTTCAAATTAATTTCCTCATTACTGCTGATATTACAACTTGGAGTGTGGATCAGCACGTAAGCAAGGATGTACTCTTGTTCATTTGTTCGCTTCAGTGGGCATAAAAACCTGTACGCACGATTGATCATTGTCCGTCTACCTGGTAAAGTCCGTGTATCGTACACATGAGTAGTGATTAGCAAGAATCACGTAAGGGGAGTCGTCAACTAGCGGTGGTCGACAACGCAACCCCAGGCGACAGGCATTGTCTGATGTGGGTGAAGTACAGACACGAGCAATCCAATCATTTGCCCACCTAATTTGCCAGAGTGCCTGTCGGGAAACGCGAGATCGTCTATGCGAGCCTTTAAGGAAATACGTTAAAGGAATTTCCTCGTTAACGTGGCTGCCATGAGGATTAATGTTTGTGCAAAAGAGTGCAAATTGATCAATAGCCGTACACCAGTGTAACCATCGAGACAATACTCTCTAAAAGACTTCCACCCCCTTTCTCAACACTGTACGAGAATTAATCTAATTTTCAACACTTGTTTTTTTTTTCAGGGGGGGAGGGGAGCATCTCCACATTTTGCACTGTTTTGCAATTTACTAATGCCCATAATCTAAAGATTATACCCCACATCCGTGCTGACCCGGAAATTAAGTAGCTTGCTTCCATAGTCTGTTCTCTTCCCATCCCCTCAACTCCCGTCTAGTTTCCGTCCCCCCGTGTCCCCCACACCCGGAACTTTTCCCCCCTCCTTGGTTAATTCATCCTTCACCATTGCTTCAATCTCCCCCACCCACCAAAGTTTCGTGACCCCACTGTCCTCCGTCGCCTCGTGCTCTACCGTTCCTCCTCCCTATCGCTCCGACCAGTAGTAGTAGTATCAACTCCTACCTTGAACGTATAAACGCATTTGCAGTTATTGCCCATGTTCGAGATGAAGTTGAATAAATCGCAGGTAACACATGAAAGTTCAAACGCATTGCCTTGTAATTCCTTGTAGTATTATAACTTGCGTGAGCATCAGCACATAGGTAAGGGTGTACTATTGAGTTATATGACTCAGTTCAATGCGTTCAAGAAACTTCTACGTTAGTGTGAGGCTGTCAAGAAAAAAAAAAGAGTGCAAATTGAAAAATAGCCTTTCACAAGTGTGTAACCATCAGGACACTACACGAGCTCTAACCCACCCCCCAACACTTTTAACTAGAATTTAACTCTTGATTTTCAACACTAATGGCCGTATCCCTCATCGTTTTTGTTATCTCCATATTTATTCATGATGTTTTGCAATTTATTCCTATCCATAACCCAAATATTGAACCACCCCCTGTTCCTAACCAAGGAATTTGCACTGGCTTCCTCCCCTAGTCTCGACCATCCCCCCACCCCCATCTAGTTTGACACACGTCTAGTTTCCCTCTGCCCACCCTCCCATATCCCTACCGTGTCCCCCGCACCCGATAGCCTTGCATCCCCCCCCCCATCGCTTTGTCAAAACCGTCCCCCACCTCCCATCACCCCTAACCCGTTGACGCCGTTGGGGGCCAAAGGTGACGACAGCCAAGGAGGCGATGTCGCCGGGACACTGACAATTTCTATTTTGATGATCTTGCTTCTCGGCTGCTGGCACAACAAATTGTATTGAGGCCTATTTCTTCAAACTATTTCGTTGTTCCCTCCATCTTTTGGTTTGTTGATGGCCATAGCTTGTCTTCCAGTTTGGAACTGGATACCCAATATTCTAGATGCATTCACCCCCTAGCAAGCCCTCGAGGTGCAGACTTCAGATCTGTGAAGAGTCGGGTTCCAGGAATCCAGTTACAAGTCTCCTGTATTTGTGGGTAATAGGGAGCACCAGGCCCCAAGGCTGACGGTAGTAGGGGTTTTGCTACCACTGATCAGTGTTTGCTACCTTAAAGGAGGTAGCCTCTCCTCAGCAGAAGACTGCTCTCCACAGGTCTTTTCGCTACATGGCCAGTTCTCTACCAATCATTTCCCTACATCGGTCGTTTCGTTACATTGTTTCGGTCGTTTCGCTACATTGTTCGGTCGTTTCGCTACACTGTTTTTTTCGCATTTGAGATACGAATATGATAAAAGATAAAATGTGTTTTGGTTTATAAAGTACCTATAACCATTTGGGCGTTTTACTACATGGCCAGTTCGTTACCAAACATTTCGCTACATTGTTCGGTCGTTTCACTCATGGCCAGTTCGCTACCAACCATTTCGCTACATTATTCGGTCGTTTCGCTACATTCTTTCGGTCGTTTTGCTACATTTGGCTACAGTGTTCGGTCGTTTCGCTACATTGTTTTGGTCATTTCACTACATTGTTCAGTGGTTTCGTTACATTTCGCTACACTTTTTTTTATCGCATTTGAGATACGAACATGATAAAAATACAATGTGTGCAAATTTATAATGTAACTTTGTAGGCGACAGAAGTAGAATTTGCTTAACGGGGCGATTTGGCGATAGATGAAATTGTTTTTATCGGACCTTGTTTTATGCAATCATCAGGCAGATTATCCGGCAGATAATAAAAAAAACTGACTTATTATGCACATTACCAGAGCTGGGCGCGTTCCTCTGTTTGTTCCGCTTTGGTTTGGCCACGGTTAAAGGATTACAAAGGCAAAGCATGCCGACAGGAGACCTTTTGATCCATATCTAGGTCGGATGCAAAAAAAAAAAAAAAAAAAAAAAAAAAAAAAAAAAAAAAAAAAAAAAAAAAAAAAAAAAAAAAAAAAAAAAAAAAAATCATAATAATAAATTAAAACTAAAACAATGTAAATAACAATTAAAATACATAAATAAATGCATTGGTATAGTTGAATAACAAACAAACAGGTAAATAGTAAATGATAATAAATTGACATATAACTAATAATAAATGAAAATCAGACAGACAAATTATAACAAAACAAAAACAAATAATATAACATAAATTATAATAATTACAGCATCTTACTTAGGTATTTATCTAAATGATTCTTAAAGCTTCGAACTGAACTACATTGCACTACCTGTGCAGGAAGTTTATTCCATTCATTCACTACACGGTTGGCAAAGTTGTTTCTACCTACTTCCAAATTGAATCTATTTCCGGACAGTTTGAGACCATTGTTTCTTGTCTGATTCTCATTCAATGTGAAAATTGTGTCACTTTTGATGTTGTCAATTCCCTTTAAAATCTTAAAGACCTGTATCAAGTCACCTCTGAGTCTACGCTTTTTTAGGGAAAACAGATTCATGTGCTTAAGTCGATTTTCGTATGATTTATTTTTGATATTTGGAATAAGTTTTGTGGCTCGCCGTTGTACTTTTTCCAGTCTGTCAATGTCTTTAATGAGATTCGGTGACCATACGGAAACAGCATATTCCAAATGTGGACGAACTAACGATTTATATAGCTTGTTAATGAGTGATGGACTTTTGAAATCAAAAGATCGCGCAATCAATCCCAGAATCTTATTTGCTTTCTCAGAGGCTGAAATACACTGCTTGGATGATTTGAGGTCGTTACTGATAATTACGCCGAGATCTTTTTCACTATCCACTTTTGTTAACGAATTTCCAAATAACTTGTAATCGTACTTGCTGTTATTTTTACCTTGCTTTACTTGTGTTAGCGCTCCAAAACTATTAAAGCTTAAGAGACAGGAGGTTCATTCCGAAATAAAAGTCCGGTAGGCCACATACTGTACCAAAGAAAGATTTCGTAGGCCACATACTATACCGGCACCTATATCGCTTAGTTTGGGAGCGCTAACCGCGGCCAAACTATAGCGGAACAAACCGAGGAACGCGCCCAGCTCTGGTAATGTGCATGTTAAGACACTTTTTTTTTTTTATAATTATCTGTCGGATAATTTTATCTATCGCCAAATCGCCTCATTAGGCAAATTCTTCTTCCGTAGCCTGCAAAGTTACTTTATAAATTTGCCCACATCGTATTTATCATGTTCGTATCTCAAATGCGATAAAAAACGTGTAGTGAAATGTTGCAGAGGATAAAAACGTGCTTTCTCTTTGATCAAAGTACATGAAAATCAAACATTTTAAAGAAAATAGTTCAAATAATGCAACTATAGGCTATGCTAATTTGTGTGGTATTCGTAGGATATACAAACCTAAGAATAAAAAAATATAATGTAAGATTTTTTTCACATATATAGTTTTGCAAATACAAAAAAAAAAAAAATGAAAATACTTCATAAAAGAAGTTTAGGCAAATTTCTTGAAAGGAAACAGTAAATATAGAGAAAATAAACTTTATTGATACGAATACGGTACAAGGTCGAGTGTTACAGTTGAACATGTATGATGCTGAAAGGTATATGTATCATACATACTTTTTGGGTATCATTATCCTTCATATGTTTTCATACCTTCTTTTATCTTAATGTACTGAAATTACTGACACAAGTACCTCTTGGTTTAACTACATACTGGTACTGCTATGCGATTATTGCGATGGACATTACTCTGGTTCTGGAACCGATCTTACCGATACGAGTACAAAACAAGATACAGCTGAACATGTTTGAAACGTGAAACTTTTTTTCAACTTTAAATATCCTTATTTCAATAATTCAATGTTAAAAAGTATAGAGGGGAAAAGGAAGTGGAAAGGAGAGAAAAGATAGTATCATTGCGGTAGTCTACAGTTGAAATCATAATTATCCTACTGTTTGGCAACACAGCAGTGGGAGAAACCACCAAACTGATGGAGTGATGGAAACGATGCATATGGAACTTGACAAGAATATTACAGCTCCTGTGAATGTGTCAACAGGTGTAAAATGGAGGTGTTTAATTTATTCAAGATGTTTATCACTCTATGTATAAATTTGAAAGCCAGCGTTACACAAATATGTTTTGGGGGTTTAGTGGAATGACCACGAAGATAAGATGATGAGATTTATTACATTTTATAAAATTATTTTTTTTATATATAATCTACTTATAAGGAGTGTGCACTGCATAACTCTACAGACTAAACGAAGGCCTTATAAAGTGTAAATTTAACTGGAGTCGGAGTGGGATTCGGTATATCTTTACCAACTCCGACTCCGACTCCGACTCCACAGCCCTGCTGGAGAAAAATGTATTTTGAAACCTGGATAAACTTTTCAAATGCCAAAAATGGTATGAAAGCTTTCAGAGTTTACACCCAGATATATGGAAATGCCATGTTCCCTGGTAGACTCTCATACTATGTATCTAGAAATATACAAATTTCCTGACAAAAAAAAAAAGTCTACCAAGATCCACCTAGGTGGCAAATCATAACTCAGTGAAGGTGGAAATTTCTTCAAAATGAAGACTTTCACGAGGCATTAATAAACTCCTTAGATGAGTATACCAGGGTGGACCACGCCAAGAAGGTTGTCAAAAATTCGTACTCGAATATAGTTAAATCTAACTTCTTTCACTATAGTAAGTCGGGCGAGAGAGGCTCGCGGGGGAGCCCCTCGGACGAGAGGGGCTCGCGGGGAGCCCCTCGGTAGAGAGGGGCTCGCGGGGAAGCCCCTCGGTGGTGAGGGGCTCGCGGGGGAGGCCCTCGGTGGAGAGGGGGTCGCGGGGGAGGCCCTCGGTGGAGAGGGGCTCGCGGGGGAGCCCCTCGGTGGAGAGGGGCTCGCGGGGGAGCCCCTCCGGGGAGAGGGGCTCGCGGAGGAGCCCCCCGGGAGAGAGGGGCTCGCGGAGGAGCCCCCCGGGAGAGAGGGGCTCGCGGAAGAGCCCCTCGGTGGAAAGGGGCTCCCGTTGGAGCCCCTCGGTGGAAAGGGGCTCCCGTTGGAGCCCCTCGGTGGAGAGGGGCTCGCGGGGGAGCCCCTCGGTGGAGAGGGGCTCGCGGGGGAGCCCCTCGGTGGAGAGGGGCTCGCGGGGACTCTGCTATCGACCTTGCAATCTGTTCTTCAATCTTGAGGTTAGACTTGCAGTGGTCAGTGACTGAAAATAATCACGGCAGAATACTTCATCGTCATTTTTACCCAAGTGGAAGATTAGGGTCTGTTCTATAGCTCGACTAAAGTTGATTGTAACATCAAACAATTTCAAAGTCCTTTATCAGCATTTAAACATCTTATGAGTATTTTGATATATGGGGCCACGAAAATTATACATAGAAACTCAGTAAATCCTCATAATCCTACAGTCCCTTGGAGGAACGATTCTTGTGCATTGAGCCGGAAAATAACGAGAGCTTGTTACAAAAGATATTGTAGATACCCTTGTCTTATTAATATAATTACCTATAGAAGAGGTCTTGCAAAACAAGAGAAAACATTCAAAGAAGATATATCAGCAAATTAAAATACGATTCTATCTCTCTGGTCTGGAATAGAATACGAAAATTGTAAGGTAAATTTATACCATCTACAGTATACTTATACTGAAAGCACAAGGCACACAAATATCTGTTACAGGGGAGGTAGCTGAAGCTTTTGGCAAGCACTTTGCAAATATATCAGGCGCCCTTTACTATTCTCCTTCATTTCAAACTATCAGGAGCAATACCATGGTTGTTCTTCCTACTAGTTCTAACTCAGAGGAATATAATCTTTTATTCACAATGACGAATTCGAACACGCAATATCTATATCTTTCCCAACATCTCCCAACATGATCCCATGAATTCAAACCTGCCGCCAAATAACAAAAAAAATCCTTTTAGATATTTTGAATATTTTATTTTTGAGCACCGGAATCTAAATCATGGAAAATTTCAATAATTGTCCCCATTTTAAAACCTCTAAAGACTCCAGTCTTCCTCATAATCATAGACCCATAGCTCTCACGAGCTGTATTAGCAAGACCTACGAGAGATTAATAAATACACGGGTAGTATGGTTTAAAAGCCTTTTATCAAATAGGCAGTTCGGTTTTTGAAAAAAAATCGGAGCACTATTGACCCCTTAACCATTCCCTCTAGGGAGATCCACAATGCTTTTGCAGCACAAAACCAGACTCTAGCTGTATTTTTCGATTTAGAGAAGGCCTACGATACTACCTGGCGAACTGACAATTTGTTGCAACTTACTGAATGGAGTATTGTTGGTAATATGTTCTATACCTTGAAATATTTTCTTTCAGAACGCTACTTAAAAGTGAGAATAGGCTCTGCTACAGCTGCCTACCTTCAGGAAGAAGGGATCCTAAGGGAAGCATTCTTAGCCCAACACTATTTAATATAGCCATAAGTAGCCCACTCGAGAGTCCCTGTTGGAGTACAAGGACAGTTATTTGCAGATTACTATGCAGTATTTGGTATTGCATCTACAGCTACTGAAATTTCCCACAAGATTCAGGCGACTATTAATGGTGCAAATACTTGCCAAGTACTAGATTTAAAATTCTCCTCCGAGAAAACCAAAGACATTATTTTTTGTCGATTAAGACGCAGATTCCTATATTATTTTTAAATCATTCTATCTTTCCATATGAAGATCGTGTAAATTATCTTGGTGTTGTTTTTGACAAGAAATGAACTTTTACTCAATACATCAATGAAACTGTAAGTAATGTAAAGCTTCGACTAAATAGCCTAAAGGAAATTTCTGGTTTTAATTGGAGAGCCTATAGAAGTTCAATTTTAAGAATTTACCAGGCCTTGTGTCTTAGTAAAATAGATTACGGATGCAGATTTATGGATCAGCAAGTAAGACAACATTAGCTAAGCTGGATAAGGTTCATAATATGTCACTGCGTATATGCAGAGGAGCTTTCCACACTTCTGTGGAGAGCTTGGATGTAGATGCTGGATTTCCTCCACTATTTATTCTCGGGAAAGAGGTTTGTGATACCTATCAAGAGTACTTTCTAATCCAAAGTACAAATACGTAAAACGACCAATTGATAGGACACCACAAACCAAAACTGCCAAAGCCAATTGAAGTTCGTCTAGCATACTCTGCCAATAAGATGGGACTTCAGCAGTGGCAGATTTTGACATCCCTAAATATTCCCCTTGGAAAATAAAAACGTTAATATGCACAGCACGATATGAGAAGAAAAGATATTTGGATGCTCAGCTCGAGGCAAATTTTGTTGAACATGCATCTGAACACTCGAACGCCATCGGCATATATACAGACGGATAAAAAAAAAAAGAAGAAAAAAATGATGGAGTAGGCTGTTCTGGTGATGCCGGACATCGTAAGTAAAAATAAATTACCTGCATTTTCCAGAACTTCAGGTATTTCTAAATGCCTTAAAATATATATTTTCTAGGTGCTGCCATGGTACGAGTTTTGTTGTATACAGACTCGATGAGTCTCTTATCTTTAGGGAAGTCGTTTCCATCTTGTTATTTGGTCCAAGAAATTAAAGATTGGATTTTCCTGTTAATCGGTAGAAGAAGAGTAAATGTAAATTTTTGTTGGTTCCGTCCCACGTTGGAATCGCCGGTAATGAAGGGGCTGATGTAACAGTCGAGGCAGCAACTAGACTTGACCATTGTTCCAGCAATCCCCATTCCAGATTTTAAAATGATTATATCTTGTTGGAGAGACCAGTGGCAAGACCACTGATCTAGTTTGACAAGTAATCTTTAACTAAAGAGTATTAGACCTGTTCAGTCATGGCTCCACTGCCCAACGAACAGAAGGTCTAGCATTATTTTCACTAAGTTGCGGATCGGTCATACTTCTGCAAACCATAAGTATCTGATGACAAGTGGGGCACAGAGGCAGTTTCCTCAGTGCATTGCCTGTCATGTTGACCTATCAGTTAAACATATCTTAGTAGAATGTCCCTTTTATGGAAACCAATATAGGACTACACTATCGGATAAGTCCTTGGTAGACATTTTAAACGAACATATTGCAGTGGAACAGATTAAATTTTTAAAAGAAATAAATCTGTTTTATAGTATTTAATTTTAGCTGGACTAATTTTAATCGTTATTCATAATCTTGCACTATTTATAAAGTGAGAGTACAGTTAGGGTTAAATGTATTCTACATACCAATATGTATAAGTATTTGCGCATGGGAACGTGTATACAGTATATATACATATATAGGTATATACGTGTGTGTGTATGCGTATGTATATGTTAATACAGTAGTAGTCGATAAGAAGACTAAACTGATAAATATGCGCTGTATGGTTTTATGGCTTCGGGCGCTTGGCTAAAGGCTATAAATCTTGTAAATCTAATCTAATCCCCACCTCCCTTCGTCTCGTGTCCTACCGTCCCCCATCGCCCTGTTCCTCCACCGTCCCCTTCGTCTCATCACCTCGTGCTTCCAGGTATAAATCATCGTTCAGTTCACCTCACCCACTTCCGTTCACAACCAAACGAGTACTCTTCGTACTCTCAATATGTCCTCTCCATACCGACAGGAACTCCATCTGGTGCGTGCCCCACCTCCTGTCTTTTGCTGGGTGCCATCCCATGTTGGCTTTCCAGGCAATGAATGAGCAGACAAGCAGTTCTGCTACTTTTCCGTAGCTGGTAATATTTCCGCAGTTTTCTTTGATTTGCAATGACGCTTGAGGCAACTAATTTTTGTTGTCAAATATTTGTGACACACTGGACACAAGACTTTCTGTTGTCTCCAACTCTAGCCACCCATGTTTTAAAGAAGTCGTTTGACAGACATATTTCTTGAACTATGACGTGTAGACATGATGACTGTGGAGATAAATACTTAAGGTTAGTTCCACTATGTACGATTACTGGATGGCATAGATGAAAAATGTGTCCGTGTTCTCACTTCGTTTTCTGTCTTCAATGAACCTGAAGTGGTGAGTTAACCATATGTCTTTAGCCATATTTGAAAGGGAAAATCTTGCTTTAATAATACAGGATAACGCTCACGTAAGATGCAATACCCGTTGGTAATAATATGACGCCTCAAAATGTTCACACTGCAGGAACCCGGTGAAATTGCGAAGAAATCGATCTATTCAGACGGTTTTAGCAGGGAATTTCAGACATGGGCTGTGCTGTCTGACACTAGCAACTAATGTTACATCTGTAAGTAAAACACGGTTGCGGTTTAAATTAACAATTTGTCTTCATTTATTGTTCGTTTCGTTCATAAAATAGGCAGAAAGCGCATTAAGGAAATGTTCCCGCTTGTCACGTGATTTGCGACGTGTCTATACTGTTGTTGAGCAGCCTACCTAACCTTGCTGCTCCGGCCGCATTCAAGTGGAGACATTTTTAACAAAGTAGAGGTTGTCCCACAGATTGACGAAGTGCACTTTTTCCTCTTCACAGAGGGATTTTACTCTGTTGTTCGCTCTGAATGCGATGTTGTAGAATCTGTCGATGTTGAAAAATTGATCCTTTCTCTTGAATCTGGGAATGATCCCTGAAATTACAATGTTTTTCCCAGGAACCTATTCTTTATATTTCTAATTGTTCACTGGTACTTTTCAATGAATTCCCAGAGCCCCCTTGGGCGGGGACCCTTCCCAGAGCCCCCTCGTGCGGGGGCTCCCTCCCGAGCCCCCTCATGCGGGGGTTCCCTCCCGAGCCCCCTCTGGCGGGGGCTCCCTCCCAAGCCCCCTCTTGCGGAGGCTCCCTCCCGAGCCCCCTCTTGCGGAGGCTCCCTCCCGAGCCCCCTCTTGCGGAGGCTCCCTCCCGAGCCCCCTCTAGCGGGGGCTCCCTCCCGAGCCCCCTCGTGCGGGTGCTCCCTCCCGAGCCCCATCGTACGGTGGGCTCTCTCCCGAGCCCCCTCGTGCGGGGGCTCCCTCCCGAGCCCCCTCTGTCAGGGGCTCCCTCCCGAGCCCCCTCGTGCGGAGGCTCCCTCCCCGAGCCCCCTCTGGCGGGGGGCTCCCTCCCAAGCCCCCTCTGGCGGGGGCTCCCTCCCGAGCCCCCTCGTGCGGGGGCTCCCTCCCCGACCCCTCTGGCGGGGGGGCTCCCTCCCAAGCCCCCTCTGGCGGGGGGCTCCCTCCCCGAGCCCCCTCGTGCGGGGGCTCCCTCCCGAGCCCCCCTGGCGGGGGGCTCCCTCCCAAGCCCCCTCTGGCGGGGGGCTCCCTCCCAAGCCCCCTCTGGCTGGGGCTCCCTCCCGAGCCCCCTCTGGCTGGGGCTCCCTCCCGAGCCCCCTTTGGCTGGGGCTCTCTCCCGAGCCCCCTCTGGCGGGGGCTCCTTCCCGAGGCCTCCGAGCCCCTACTGGCGGGGGCTCCTCCCCGAGTCTCCTCGGGCGGTGCCCTCCTCCGTGTTTACCTAAGTGGAAGACAGGCAAAGCAGATTGGGCCCTGCTCCATAGCTCGACTAAAGTTGTTTGTAAAGTCAAACAATTTCAAAGTCCTTTATCAGCATTTAAACATCTTATGAATATTTTGATGTACGGAGCCACGATGTCTATACCTAGAACATCAGGCAGTCCTCGTAATCCTAGTTTCTTGGAGGAACAATTCTTTGGCATTGATCCGGAAAATAACGAACTTGTTATAAAAGATATCGTAGATACCCTTGTCTTGTTAATAAAATTACCTATAGAAAAGTTCTTGCAAAAGAGAACATTTAAAGAAGCAAGAAGGGAATCATTTATTAGATATATCAGCGATTTAAAATACGATTCTATCTCTGGTCTGGAATAGAATAGAAAAATTGCAAGTTAAATTTGTATCATCTACAGTTTACTTATACTGACAGCACAAGGCACAAATATCTGATACAGGGGAGGTAGCTGAAGATTTTGGTAAGTACTTTGCAAATATATCAAGCTTCCTTCACTACTCTCCTTCATTGGAAACCATCAGGAACAATAACACGATTGTTCTTCCTACTAGCTCTAACTCGGAGGAATATAATCTTCTATTCACCCTTGTTCTGTACCTTGAAAGATGTTCTTTTAGAACGCTATCCAAAACCGGGTCCACATTTGTTGCATTTCCACGTATCGTATCATCTTTGCGTACCACCTAGTGATACGATACGGTGCAACAGGGTATTGTACCCACTTGTTGCGTATCCGCCTGCTATATACGGATACGCAAGAAGTGGGTACAATGGTGGCTAAGATTGTTCGCAGATAACATTTGAAAGTTGAAACTAATTTCCTCATTACTGCTGATATTACAACTTGGAGTGTGGATCAGCACGTTAACAAGGATGTACTCTTGTTCATTTGCTCGCTTCAGTGGGCATAAAAGCCTGTACGCACGATTGATCATTGTCCGTCTACCTGGCAAAGTCCGTGATTAGCAAGTAGTGATTAGCAAGAATCACGTACGGGGAGTCGTCAATTAGCGGTGGTCGACAGCACTTAGGTAAAACGAATATTACAAGGTACGTTAGCGGGGGGTGGGGGAGCCAGAAAACCTCTCCACTGCGCAGGTAGATGATGACGTCAACGTAAATATCGAGACTAGGGTTCCGAGGGCAAGGTTCTCGATGTGTACACTTTTCGTCTGCTATGAGAACTTTTCAAGCGCGGGAAACGGTACCTGCAAACCTACGAGCCACAGCTCTCACACATGAGAACAAAATGTTCTCACACTTGACATACATTGTAAAATGTGTTTTTTTCCTTATAAATAATTTAACTGATCATTGTACGATATAAAGAGCATTCAATTGAATGTAAACACTTATTCTATCAGTAAACAATTGAAAAATAATAACAATACCTGTTACCCTGTTAGCCGCAACTCTCACACTTGAGAACAAAATGTTTTCACAAATGTGATATGCTTTATTTTCCTATTAAAGTTTTTTACTGATGATTGTAAAAGAAAAAAAATAATCGTTTGACATAAAACACTTATTCTGTCCGTAAATAAATGTAAAATAATAGCATAATTATCTGTAAAATGTACATTTTTGCATAACTATGCAGTGTTGGCAATGCCGACATTTTACCCCGTTAATTCCTTCGAAGATATAGTGCAGGTAAGTATGATTTAGATTAGTATACAATTATAAAGTGAAAATAGGTGCATTAACATTAGTTCGTCTGAATTTAAATGTTGCTTAACCATTTCTCAAATTTCTTCACAGATCACTCTCTTGACATGGCCTCGAAGCGAAAATTCGTTGATTCCTGGTTGGAGCAGGAGGCTTACAAGGATTGGATCGAGCGTGTAGAGGACGACCCTTACAAGGCTCGCTGCAAAATTTGCAAGACTTCTGTTGCTGCAAATACCAACTGCCTGAAAAGACACTCTTCCTCAAGACACCACACCCTTCAAGTTGAGGTTCTGCAAAGATCAACACCATCAGAAGAGGATGCTGTGACTGCTGCAGAGATCAAATTGACATCTTTTTTTGTAGAACATAATATTGCCTTTAATACTTCTGACCATCTTATTGACTTATTAAAGAATATTTTTCCTGAGTGTTCTACCCTACAGAAATGTTACTTAAAAAGAACAAAGGTGAAAACTGTTGTTGAGAAAATGGCAAACTATGAAAGTAACAAACTGCACCAGAAATTGAGAGAAAATAAATTTTCCATCATAGTCGATGAAACCACAGATATTGACACTACAAAAAGTTGTGGAATTGTAGTACGGTTTTACGATCCAGAGACAAAGCAAATACAAAGCAGGCTCTTACAATTAGCTAACATATTTGCAGACAAAAGCACAACAGGTGCCACTGGTGAAAGACTCCATAAAATTATAACTCAATGCCTTGAAACTCATAATATTCCAAAAGAAAATGTTATAGGATTTGCTTCCGATGGGGCGAGCAACATTACAGGAAAATATAATTCACTCACAAGTCGCCTCAATAATGAAATGCCTGGGATTACCATCTTGAAATGCGTTTGCCACTCGGTGCATTTGTGTTCATCTCAGGCTTCCAAATTTCTTCCACGTAGATGTGAAGATCTCATTAGAAACATCTACAGCCATTTTTCGCATAGTGCAAAGAGAATGCATTAATTAAAGAATTTCAAGAATTTTGCGATGTAAAACCGCACAAAATGTTGCATGTCTGTCAAACAAGGTGGTTGTCATATCATACAGCGGTAGAAAGATTGCTTGAACAGTGGGAGCCTCTCAAGCTATATTTTCTAAATTGTAGTGCAGAAGACCGCCTACATTCTACAATATCTATCTTGGACACTATGAACGATCCATCTATGAAACTATATTACACATTCCTGAACTTCATATTGCCTAAATTCAATCATCTTAACCTCCTCTTTCAACAGCAAGAACCAACAATTCAGGTCCTTCACAAGAAATGCCATGATCTATATACCGATTTGCCGAGATGCTTATTTAAGAGAGATGAAATAAATATGGCAAATGATATAGCATCTCTTGATTTGGATAATGAGGCACTCTATCTTCCTGTAAACCAAATGTATTTGGGATCGGACATGCACTCACTTTTGCAATCAGAGGAATATAGACACAGGAAGGAATTAACGGGCGATGTATTTAGACGCTGCAGGCAATTCATTATCATAGCGTGCAAAGAAATCAAGAAAAGATTTCCTCTAGGAAATAATGAATTTGAAATGTTGAGAATTTTTGTACCAAAATTTTTTTTGGATGAACGCTCTCGAATTTCTATGCCAACACTACGAGATCTTGTCAATGCGTTCCCAAGAATTACTGTCAATCCTCAACATCTGGATGATGAATGGAGAGCAGTGGAAAATGCAGAAATTCCCGAGGAAATAAAAATTATTTCCAATCCAGAAAAATTCTTCACTGCTCTAAGCACATTACGGGATGATTTCAACCAGCCAATGTTCGAAATATTTTCTAAATATGCTCTAGAAGTGCTTTCCCTTCCTACCTCCAATGTTGATGTGGAAAGATTGTTTTCTAAGGTAAATTTATTAAAATCAAAAATTAGAAACAAATTGTCAACATCTACTCTAACATCTATCATAATCTCGTCAGAAATGATAAAAGTTGCCGGAGGATGTGTAAACTTTAAGCCAAGTTTACAATTGGTTAAATTCATAAAAAATCAAAGTGTGTAAATTGATTGTAAATACTGTAAATATTGTTACTTTTTGTATAATATACCATATTATAGTGGATTAACTTGTTATTTTACATTTCCTAAATAGTTGGTCTAAGGAACATTTTCTTCTTTAGTCCCCCGTCCAAAACTATGTTTTCTATGACTAAACAATCAGAAAATGGTTGTGAGAACATTAGGCTGAGAACAGGACGAGAACCCTGGGATGGGTGCGGACAACCAAATCTATCACTTGTGCCCCAAAATTTCGTACCGTGCGTTTGTAGTTATAGTTGTGCCCCGATTTGCAGGTCGTGGTTGGGGTTGGAGTCGTTCAGATTTTCCTGATATTTTGTGGGCGGAGCTTTATGTCTGTGTTGGGGTTGGAGTGGTGGATGGGTGCGGACAACCAAATCTATCGCTTGTACCCAAAATTTCGTACCGTGCGTTTGTAGCTATAGTTGTTGTTCCCTAGACTGTCTGTCCGAGCAGTCCCGTCTCCCCAAGGAAGGCCACAGCCGAAACTGGGTTTTCCCACAAATCCTTTATAGAGTGTATGTTGTGTTGTTTGCGTGCATGATTGTGTATAATGCAGTCTTCCATTATGTGTTGTATGGTATGGGGTGAAGTGTTACATCCTGGGCAGCTGTTCACAACACGGTCGTCCAGCCTCTTCTGGTAGCTTAGAAGTGCTGGGTGGTGACCGCATCGCAGTCTGGCCAAGTGGACTCTGTCCTTTCGTGGGAGAGAGGATTCAGAAGGGTGGATATCAGGGGGTCTGGCATGCAGCAGTGTGTTGTCTTTCAGTGTGTTAATGGAGCGGTGAGTGATATGATTATGAATATGTTTCCGGAGGCTGGTATTTGGTGGTTGTGGAGGAAGAGAAGAGAGTATCTGTGCGTAATAAAGGTCTTTGGGTGTAGTTTTAATGTTTCTTGGTGTGTGTGGGTGTTCTGCTATGTAGTGTAGCGGGTGTGATGTGTTTGTGGTGGCTGCAGCAAGTGTTTGTGTGCCTCTCATGTCGAGGTGGTCCTTGACTTTGAGGACTTTTGTTTCATGGTGTAAATGGTCTGTAGGTGATGTATTTGTGCAGCCTGTAATTGTTTTTAGGGCTTTGTTTTGTATGATTTGAAGGGTGTTGTGGTGTGTCTCACTGAGATTAGGAGCCCATGCAGGACTCGCATAATTCATCACTGAGCGTATGCATTGTTTGTATATTGTTATATTGGTTTCTTTGTTTTGTCCAAATGTTGTTCCAGTGATTGACTTAAGTGCGTTAAGTCTAGGTGTACATTTGTTTTTTATGTTTGTGAGGTGTTGTTTGAAAGACATGGATGTATCGTATGTTACACCAAGAATTTTCGGTGTGTTTGTGTGTGGTATTAGAGTGTTGGTGATGTAGAGATGAGGTATGTATTTGTGTTCTTTTGTCCAGTTGGTGAGAAGTGTTGCTGTAGATTTGGTTGGAGCTATTTTGAGTCTGTTTGTGATGAACCATGTGTTGAGTGTGTCAAGGTAAGGCTGGATTATTTCTGCAGCTTTGTCTGTGTTACGATGTGTGCATGTGATTGTTATGTCATCTGCATAGGAAGAGATTTGTATTTCTGAGGTGTCTGGCGTGGGTAAGTCATGCATGTATAGATTAAATAATGTGGGGGATAGAACTGAGCCCTGTGGTACTCCGTTCTTAATGTTTCTGATGTGCGATGATTGGCCATTATATGACACATGAGCATTCCTGCCTGCCAGATAATTGGCCAGCCATCTTTTGGTGTTATTGTGCATGTCTGTGTTATATATTTTATTTGTTAGGTTGTGGCGGGGGATAGCATCAAAAGCTTTACTAATGTCCAATGTTATAAGAAGGGTTCTGTGGTGGGGCCTATCTGAATTGATGCCATCTAAAATTCTTTGTGTGAGGTTTGTCAGAAGAGTGTTTGTGGAGTGTAGTGGCCTAAAACCGTGTTGTGAGTCAGCAAGGGGAATATATGGTGTGACAAGTTTAAGTATTAGGTGTTCAATGACTTTAGAGGGGGTGCAGAGAAGTGTGATTGGGCGGTGCGATGTTGGGATTGTTGGGTCTTTGTTCGGTTTTGGAATGGTGATTATTTTACCATGCTTCCAGATGTTGGGTATAGTGTTGTGTGAATAGCTGTAGTTTGCAATGTTTGTGAGTGCGTGTATACCTTGTGGTCCAATGTGTTTTAGGTGGATGTTGCTTATGTTATCAGGGCCACAGGCAGATGAGTGCTTGAGATTATGCATTATGAGTTTTGTCTGACTGTCTATGAAGGGTGTATAGTCTGAGTCTGTGGGGAAGTCTTTCTTACGTCGAATGGTGCGTCGGTCGTCAGGGTGAGATGTAAGATGGCTCGTCTGTGCAAAATGACGTATGAGTGCGTTTGCTTGTTGTCTGTTTGAGGGTAGATTATCTGTTGTTGTGATTATTGCTGCGTGAGAGCGTGTAGTGTTAGTGTTGGATAGTGTGATGCTGTTGAGTGTTTTGTACAATTTGCTGGTGTTTGTTTTGTGATCAAGTGTATTGATAAAGTTTTGCCAATTTTGTGTTTTTTGTTCATGTATTTTATTGGCAATCACAGTGTTTAGTGTTTGTATTTGGTCTGCTATGTTTTGAGGGATAGGTGTGGGGGTATCGTGTTTAAGTGTGTCACGTTGTCTGATGAGGCCTTGGATTTCTGGTGTGAAGTTGGGGTTGTGTGATTTTCTGTTGCCTCTTGGGATGTATCTCTTGTCTGCGTTTTGTATGATTGTACAAAACGCAGACAAGAGATACATCCCTAGAGGCAACAGAAAATCACACAACCCCAACTTCACACCAGAAATCCAAGGCTATAGTTGTGCTGCCTAACTAAAAAAAATGGAAGCGTACAGTAAAGATTTTATATGAGAGATTATTGAGATATACCGTCAACATCCATGCCTATGGAAGTTAAAAGTAAAGAATACTCTAATAAAATCATGAAAAACAATGCTTATGAAATACTCGTTTCAAAATTTAAGGAAGGGTCAGGTCTAGATTCCATACTCGCTAGTAGATGACTTCACGGGATCATATGCAAGGATGTATACTTCATCACTTCCTGTGCATGATGGCGGCGACCATGCAGGCATTGTATTACTCCAGGTACCCACTGCGCATGCTTCTCCGCTCAGCACTAACCTGTATCCGAAATATCAGTTAATAATGACATTTTAACACTGATTAAATCTTTGTAGAAGATGTATAGCTTTTCTTGTGTCTTATCATGGTTTTTTTTTCGAAAATATAATTACAACTGCCCTCGATTACGTGACATTGTTGTTAGAATCATCTCGCGGATCGGTACTACCTTTCCCATGAAGCCTAGCCCGGGCTTAGACAGATGAGTAGCGAACCTGACATTTGGCGGAGACAATGCCATGCAGGAGTCGACTGCCATGCATGCCATGTCGGTTGTCCATTTCACCAACTTAATTGATCTTAGCCAGAGAATAAATGATTATGAGATAAGCACACAATCAAAATTTGTCTCCTATATTGAAGAAAAGTCATTTGGATCTGATGGTAAGTTGTACGGGTGAATTTGTCGTCTTTTTTGGATGTATGTTGTGTATGTACGTGTTGTAGTATCATGATGGATGGGCTAGTAGGCCCTACTACTAACTAAGCTAAGGACTACTTTTTATTATTTTAGCCCCCCACCTAAACCTAAATAGAAAAATAAAAACATGAACATGATGAATAATCCTCCCACTAATTCAATCAAATTCATCATATAAATATAATAAATAGGCCTAATGATTATTAGGCCTATAGGCCCTATATTTATTATATTTATCATCATCATATAGGCCTAATTAATATAATAATTAATGGTGTGTATAATAATAAGAATAGGCTACATATTATAATAGGCCTAATAAGGTCTAATCTGTGACTTATTATATTATATTTCCTTCAGAATGGAAACCAAAACATGAAGACAGAATTTACTATAGCCGTCAAAATCAAGGGATCCCTATAGAGTTCAATGGTTTACCATTCATTTTTGTGGGGAGAAAAGTTCTTTCATGCCACAAGGGACCAGACCTGAAGACCACTCAAAAAATAAGTATGCAAAAGAACGGGATGATATTGCTGTAAGTCTTAAAACATTGAAGATTCAGAATTGATACTTGAAGTTTGCAACAAATTTAAACATCAAGTTTCAAACTCCAAAGAGGAGACTACTGCATCTGGCTATCATCGCTCATTTCGATATTTTCTCTACTGAGTATTACCTTGCAATGGGTGCAGCAGTTTAATAAAACATTCAAAATATTATGTCTTCTTGTATTTTAGAGAAGTGATCATCCACAGGCCTGTAAAAGGAGGAACCATATTCAACCTACTAAGAAAGTAAACTGTCCTGCCCAGATTTACATAATAGAGATAGCTCGATTTCCTGATTTTAAGGTATGTTAGTTGGTGGTAATATAGAAGTTATATTGCAAAGTATATTAGGCTCCCTACTCTTACTATAATCTAATCTCAATTAAATTTAAAATTTTCAACAAAACATTTTGAAAACTTTTTCAGATTGAAGAAAATGTAAAGCATCTGAGAGACAAGCAGTCAAAAAAATTGAAAAAAGCTCTTATAGACGGTAAAGTGGTCAAATTTGAAAGGGTTTATATCATGAAGCTTCCTGCAGTGACTGAACACACAGGTCATCCCTTTAGGAGGAGAGGTATGTACAGTATATGCTCCATATTTTATGTTTTATGAAATAAACTCTTTGGTAGAAAACTTAAAAGTACATTAATATTTTCATGATAAAGGATCTCAAAAGTTTTGGTAAGTGTAACTCTTAGTATAAATGTATGTCTAATCTAATCTAATCTAGTGGTTTTGGTAAATGCATCTTTTGTATGTACCTATTCCTCTGCACTCTGCTTAGATAAAACTTCCTCTCACCATAACCTAGATTTCCACCATATATTCTTTCCAATAGCTAAATATTGTAAGTACATAATAAATTGTAAGTATTCTCTAACACTACAACTGTATGTGCATGTAACTCTGTTGTAAAAGTATTGCTTTCTTAACCAAAATAGTAAACATAGAAATCTTGTCAAGTTTTGGTGTTGGGTAGGTTTCCAATACACTTTCACTGTCTTTATATGTTATTAAATCTCTAGCCTCCCATTAGAAGAGAGGGTTGAATATTGGAATTTAGTTGAACCTTTCCACGTAGGTTGGAGGAATGATGGAGCCTGTGGATGAGAGAATTGTTGCCAGGGTTAATGAACTAACCAAATCTGGCATAAGGCGAGCAGGGACTATGAAGAGATTAGTCTATGAATATGTCAAAAATGACCTTTTGCGTGGAGAGGATATGCCATCAAGATCACGTAAAAGGTGAGAATTCAAATTTCTTAGTCATGTAGCATCACATGATTTACATACCAGTACACAGTCTTTTCCTATGATTAATATAAAATCCCTAAGAGGGTATGATTAAATAATCCAAAGTTTGTTCTATCATTCCAGATTCTTCCCAACCAACAAAGACCTGTATAATATCATAGCTAAAGTAAAAAAAGGTTTTAGTAAAAAGGATCAGGAAAACCTCAAAACACTAGTGTCCAAATGGAAAGAAGATAACAAGATGACAAATTCTTCTATCGTCCAAGTCAAATTAAAAAAGGTATGAGAGTGGGACTTTGTGAGAGACTATGCATGCTGAAGAAAATATGTGTGAAGGTTAAACAAGGTTATTACATATAATAGAAAATATTGACTTATCTACCAGATTCAAGTGAAAAAGTTGATTTTCTCTTTGCGTACCAATCCACTATACCTTCGAAATAGGCCTAAGGATGTAGTGAATTTGATAAAGAGAAGACTTGATGAAGATTCTTCCAATGACTGTATAGCTCTTCTAGATGATAAAAAAGGTAAAATTTATTACATGTGTATGTCTTTTTTAATTTACCACATACTTCACTATATAATAATATACAATGTATTTATGATCATGTCATACATGAATAGGATATTGTACATTTGAAATTTTCTTGAGAGAAATTACATGCCTGATCTAATTTAACTCGGGTATTCTGAATTTCTTTAACAGGCATCTTTAAAGTGTCCAGCAGAATGGTACCAAGCTTGCATCACACTGTCACATTTGGTAAAGATGGGTCAGTCATGCCTTCCTGTACATGTTACTTCTGGAAAACTTCCAAGCTACCTTGTAAACACTTCTGTTCCATCTTTAAATCTCAGGACCTCTCTTGGTCATGGGATGATCTGAACAAGTCATACAGGTGTATGCCAATCCTTTCTTTGGACAAAACAATCATAGCAGCTGAAGGAGAGGGAGAGCTAACTGAAGGAGGGTGCTGTGATGACCCAGTGTCTTCTGATGGGGAAGCAGATTGTATAAATTTGGATGATTCCAGTATAGTTGTAGATGACCTGAAGGAAAGAAAGTCAAAAAGGAAGAGATGTATAGACAAATGTACTGGTGTTATTAAATCAATCCTTGATAAAGTGCACAATCTCAAAGAAATAGACTATTTAGATGAATTACACAAGGAGCTCTTATCTCTTGATTCTCAGATAGAATCACAGTTACCAATGAAGGATGGCATAACAACATTAGTCACTCCAAAGAAAAGGAAAAAGGACAATGACCATGACGATTTTGCACCTCTTCCAAAACGTGGCTGTGGAAGGCCTAAGCAAAAATTCTCATCAAGATTGGAAAGCATGCTGAAAATATGCATAAACACTTCAATGTCAATGTTCCATTGGTGTCTGAGGTACCACCACGTCCCAAAAATCAATGTCCAGAAAATGTCATCAATCTTGATGCTGATGAGGCTGTACAATCTAAAGCTTCTAGTCGTCCTGTTCAAAAAGATGTTGAACCTGATGATGACAATATAACAATTGTTGTCAGTGGTCATGAAACAGTCAGTGATGACGATTTGTGGAAGAATGTAAATGGCCACAGTCTCACCGTTGAAGATAGGGCAACTGTTCTCGGGAAAAGAGGGTGGCTCAATGACAGGATTATTAATGCTTGTCTATCAATTCTGTCAGATAAGTTTTATAGTATCTGTGGCTTTGAAAACACTTTAACTTTAGCTAGTGTTAGGGCCAGTGTTGATTCACCTGCCACATCTAAAGGTGTACAAATTCACCATGTTGGAAACCACTGGATTATGTTAGTGGGACAACCTAATGATGATGTAGCTGTAACTGTATACGATTCATTGGCACCTCGTATGTCTCTCTCACTTAGAAGTCAAATTGTAAAGTTATATAGAATCTTTGCAACTGGTGTTGATGGTCTTATAAAAGTTAGAATGCTTACACCTCAAAGACAACCAGATGGAGCATCATGTGGTCTTTTCTCCATTGCTAATGTTTTAGCTGTGTGTGAAGGCATTGATCCTTTGTCAGTAACATTTGATGTTAGTAAAATGAGGGAACACCTTGTAGTATGTCTTGAAAAGGGAGATTTCACCATGTTTCCACATAAAAAACTCAATAAAGCTAGATTGCCACAAAATGAGAGGTATGAAACTATCACCAAATATTGTAAGTGTCATGTCTATCGTCCTGGAAAACTGATGATAGAGTGCAGCTCTTGTAAACAGTGGTATCATAACAACTGTGTAAATCTGTCTGTGCATGATGTCAGGGAAATGTGAACAGATGACACTTACACTTGCCCTCAATGTAGGAATGATTGAGAATTGTGCTGCAAATAAAAATAAAGTGTTTTTACAAGTAGAGATTTTCCACCTTCATGTATTTCAATTGTGCTGCTGTAAATAAGAATAAGTGATTTTCCACATACACGTATTTTAATATTGAGATTTTCCACATACATGTATTTTAATATTGTTCTGCTGTAAATCAAAATAAGACCATTTTATATAAAAAAAATTCAAGTCTCTTGTCTTTTCCTAGCAGTTCAAACTTTTTTAATGTAAAAAACGTCCACCCAGTAATAGTGGTATATTCATACATTATATAATTCATCATTCCACGTGTATTTTTTTTTATTAAGTTTTGATATTTTAATTTTCTTCCAAATAAGAAGCTTGAAGTCTAATATTGCGTTTTATTTGGGCCTCTGAAGTCTTCCGTCACATCGGACTTCGGAAACTTCCGAAAATACCCCACATTGCCCGAGGTGATAACACAAAAACGTGACGTCATCTACTAGCGAGTATGGAATCTAGACCTGACCAAACCGGGACTAAAGAAACGAGCAAGATCGGAACGAACGACGACGAAACGAGTGCGCATTGGATAAGGACATTGTGGGACTGTTGTGAACTGATCATTCAAAACCTGACATTTAAATACTGTAAAATGCTTAGAACAGCCTCCCCAATAGTGTTATAAAGGCAAAATCTATAAGAGAATTTGAAACGAAACTTGATAAGCACTGGGAGAGACAGGCAATAAAATATGACTATGAAAAAACTATTGCATTTCCTGGCACACCCGGCGAAGACCTACCGGAGGATGACCAAGATGTAATTTCTGCATCTGGCCAATCAAAGGTCACCGATCTGGATATGTAGGTCTAGCGACCTGCGTCCAGTATCAACGTAAGGTAAGGTAACGTAAGGTAAAATCTAGTCTCTCCCGCTCTAGACTAGACTCAAAATTCCATTCGTTTGTCTTCGGCGGGGACCCTTCCCCGTCTGTTTCAGGGCTGCCATTCACGGAATTTCCCCTGCTATCCACGGATGAACCTGTCGAGTGATAACGTACACGGATAAAGTGTGACGTCACGATTCCCTGCACGGAAAACACGGAAATTATTTATATTTTGCAATTCAACGAGTTGTACGTGATTTCAAGTTTGTAAATATTTTTTATCTTGTTTTATTATATGTTAGGCTCAAATTTAAGCATTATAACAAAATTAATTGACGTTGATTTAGTCTTCGCGGCTGATATGAACTCACTGGTTCAGTCTGTCACTCATTCTTCATTTGGTAAGTCAAGTTTTATGGCATGTAGACGGTGTTTGTAGATTTAAACGGACATTACACCAAATATACTTAGGTCATGTGGTTGGTAACCTGTTCACTTCTAACAGAGATATAGTCAATAATCCCCAACTTCGGTGTAATGTGCGTACTAGATGCCAGCAGTTTCTCATAACTCTGTGTTCAAAAAAAAAAAAAAAAAAAAAAAAAAAAATGATTTGCGTAACAAACTTTGGTACATGGCCTCCTTCATTGCTCCAGATAAATTCTTTGATCCTAAATCCGAATCTGCCGTTCCCTCTTTTGGAAACATTATTACATTGGTCCCAAAGCTATCTACAGTAGTTGTGACCCTCAAGTGATTGACAATGAGTGGAGGAGCCTTGATTGTATTAAAATCCCTGATGAGATCAGAAACTCGAGATCTGATATTGTGAGTTTTTATTTGAAATCAAAGCCATATGTCCAATGTGACGATAAAAACAAATTTGGGAACATTGCCACATTAGCTCTATATATTCTCTCCATACCAACCTCTAATGCTGATGCTGAGAGAACATTTTCCAAGCTGAATAATGTAAAAACGAAAACCAGAAACTCCCTCTCATGTCAGTCAATCTCTTCATTGATATATATTTCAGAGGAAGTAAATATGATGGGTGGCTGTTATAAGTACAAGCCATCAGACTTTCTGTTAGAAATTGTAAAATAATTATGTTGTGATTTTGTACTTTTAAATTGTTATCATAGGCCTGTTGTTATAAACTTGTATGGTTATTTCCCATTGTTATGAACTTGTATGGTTAATTCCTGTTATAAACTTGTATGGTTAATTTTGGGGTAGAATTACAATGTACTCATTAAAATGCGTTATGAGATAATGAAGTACTTCTATTGTATATCCATGAAACTATCAAATGTTATTATAAATAACACCGTAAACAATAACGTTAATTCCTCTGCATTTAGGATATCCAACATTTCCTTAGTTACCCATGCAAACTGACAAAGAAAATGGCATGACGTCATAGCTTACAACTGTGCACTGAGTGGTCCAACAACTTGACCAATCAGATCAAGATCAAATATTCGATTACACAGCTCAAATAAATAACAACCACCTAGACCACTAGACCCCAGATGACCTAAGTTTTAGTCATTTAGAGCCGGAGTCACAGGCTCTTCCGGGACCCTTCTATGTCTATGTCTATGATAGTCAAAACACGGAATTCTGGCAGCCCTGGTCTGTTTGTGCAGACAGGTAAGGGGCTGTGCTGTCGAATTGTAGAATTCGTCTGCTATTGTGGAAAACAAAAGCTACTGATGACGCTGTATCGACAATTCGTAGAATATGTAGAATTTTATTCTTCTTCTGTTTTCTAATTAATTTAATGAAAATTAATTTACGATAAATATTAATATAGACTATTTAAGGCATTATCACTATTGATATGTAAATAGACAATGAAAACGTAAACATAATTGAGTTCTTTACTATGCGCATCAGTTCGAAATGAACGGAATCTAATATTTATATACATATTTTGTATGTATTTTCTTGGTATTTTTTTTTAAGATTTCAAGAATATAACAATTTATCGTAAGTGACATAGATGGCGTCAAGGTCTAAATATACAGGTCAGACCGTTTGAATTCTTGTGCGCAGCTTCTGACGTCATTTGGCTGAGTCCATTTTCTCTTTGTGAAACACTGACGAAAACTGAAACGCCAAGGAAGACAGGAACTATAATATTTTATATTATATATATATATTATATATTCATATATATAGACAGGAACTATAATATTTTATATATATTTATATATATATTTTATATAATATTTGTCAGAATATAACTAATTGCGTGGAGCTGTGCGAGCGAATGCAACGCCTTTCCTATACGCTGCACCAGCTTCAACTGACAGCTATAGGACCCGCCAACCCCACTTTGAACAGCCAGGTGACGTTCACGGGCCCGCTGCGCCAACTCCCTCGAAATTCGGTCGGAAGTGGTTAGACCTTATATTCTTAGATCTTGGATTGTGTATTAAACAAGACGTCATATTTTGGCGGGGTTTTGTTTTCTTCGTCACCATTCTCTACCATGGTTGTCATTACACCCACGTCCACTGACCAGGTAAGTCTTTGTTTTCTTTTCAATAATAACTACCTTTGTTGCATTAAAACGTGTCCATTTTAGACGTAATCTCTATATTATGTGGGTATTGTAGTTAATTATTTAATTATTATTTGTACGTAATTTTTAGATTGGTATGGCTCCTAAGAGGAAATTTAGAGATGTCTGGATGGCTGACCCTGCTTTCCAACCATGGTTGTCTTCCTTAATAGAAGACCCTGAGAGGGCAAGCTGCGTATTCTGCAAGAGACAGTTTGGGGCTCATTTGACAGCCATAACAAGGCACAAGGAGACAAAGATGCATATCCTCAATGCGCAAAAATTCGAAGATCTACCCAAGCAAGAGACTTCATCTTCTCCTGTAGGGTTATATATAATTTCCTATTTACTTATCTATTTAATATGAATAGAGAGCAAGTTTAAGGATAAATGTTACCTAAAAAATTATACATCTAATGAGTCAAAAATACATGTATAACAGTTTAAATCCTTTTCAGGTTGGTGTCAGCATTGCTGTAGCTGTGGCTCTCCAGATGGCATTCATTGCAGAGCACAATCTTTCATTCTCCATCATTGACCATATGGTGGAGTTAATGAAAGTTATGTTTTCTGACTCTGCAATTGCCCAGGGGATTCACATGCATAAGACAAAATGTACCGAGACCATGAAGTCACTGGCCAACGCCATCACAGAAGATCTCGTGAAGAAGCTGAGGATATACAAATTCTCAATCATAATAGATGAGACAACTGACGTCAGTTGCACCAAAACGTGTGCTGTACTCGTAAGGTATTTTGACTTGACCAGCCACAAAATAAACACATGCTTCTTCTCTTTGATCAACCTTTATAGCAGTAGTTCTGTGGGATCAACAGGGGAGAACTTATATGAAAAGTTAATGGAGACACTAGATAGTCATAACATCCCAAGGAGTAATTTTATTGGATTTGCAGCGGACGGTGCCTCAAACATAATGGGAGAAAATAACTCTTTAACCAGCCGCCTCAAAGATAGTTTGCCTGGCATAACAGTATTTCGCTGTATATGTCATTCCATCCACCTTGCAGCATCAGAGGCAGCTAAACAACTTCCTCGTAAATGTGAAGATCTGCTAAGAGATATATATTCCTTCTTTTCTCATAGTGCCAAAAGGAAGCACGAGTTAAAGATTTTTCCAAATTTTTGCAATGTCAAGCCACATAAGATCCTGCACCCCTGTCAAACACGCTGGCTCTCATACCACGAAGCTGTAGCTCGCATCTTGGAGCAGTGGCAACCTCTAAGGCTTTACTTCATCGAAAAAGAATCAGAACTAAGGTTACTTTCAATTCAAAATATAATTGAAAAGATGCGAGATCCCTCAGTGAAAATGTATCTTACATTCTTAAATTATATTCTTCCTAAATTTAAGAAAATAAATCTAATGTTTCAAAGTAATGAGCCAACTATTCACTTATTGCAAGAATCCATCACTGAACTACTCGGAAGTTTATTGAGATCTTATTGTAGTGCTGAATATTTTAGAAACATCAATATAGCAGATATAGATCCTACAGATGTCATGATTTTCTTGCCAATCAATCAAATTTATTTGAGACCCGAAATGCACCAATTATTCCAGGACCAATCAACCTTAAAACATCCTACATTAATAACAGATGTGAAATCAAGATGTAGGGATTTCCTCATCACAATGGCAGTGCAAATCAAAAAAAGGTTCCCAATTGATAGCGACCTATGGAAAATGGCATCTTTTTTGTCACCCAAAAAAATAATGGACAAACGTACAAGGGATGAAATGAATACACTTGTAGATTTTACAAAAGCTGTACCACGACTGTTTTCAGGAAATATAAATGAGCTCGATGATGAATGGCGCAAACTTGATTTTTTCAATTTTCCTGAAGAATGGAAACGCCTCAGTGGAGAAGATTTTTTCATAAAAATGATGGATTTTGAAGACCACACTGGCCATAAAAAAAAATATTAACATTATGCACTCTTCGCTCTACAAGTCCTCGCACTGCCTACATCAAATGCTGACGCCGAAAGACTTTTTTCAATTGTCGGAAATATAAAAAAAAATCGAAATTCTTTACAGATCCCCTCACTCACTGCTTTAATAAAGGTATCTGAAGCGGTCAAGGCTGATGGGGGATGCATTAAATTTAATCCAAATAATGCTTTATCAGTGTACCGATAGATTCTAAAATAAATCGTAACCTTAGTTAAAAAATTTATAATTACCCCTTATTAACCGAGTATTCATTTAATTTAAAGATTTGGAGCAAAATAAATAATAAAAATGAAAGGTACAACAATTATATAGGCCCTATCACCTTTAGCGAGGTGTCTCATAACAACATCGTTTTCTCTTATACAAGGTAAATAGAAAACGTGTAGAATTAGCTTATGTAGAAAAGCGACAGCACTGCACAGTGGTCCTACTACGCGGCTGTCACCAGTCGCCAAAGGAAACTGTGTGACCCCCGTTATATTATATTCTTTTGCTCTGCTGAGCACATTTTTCTGTGTACCAGGGGGCTCGTCCCCCCACCTCAACGCCCCCCTCCCCGAGGCCCAGTACTTTGACGTAGTGGGGGGGCTTCCGTGTAGTAAGGACGGGCTGAGCTGTGCCAGCCAGGTGCAACCATACTGGAGAGGTCAGCCCCGAGCTACCAAACAAAAACTGAGCCAAAAGTCTTTTTGTTGACGACCCTAGCCTGGCTTTGATTATAGACTGGAATACTCTTAGGATTTGTCGCCCTCATCCTATGACAGTTGTTTTAGGATGAGGTTTTTGGTCTTTCACTATTTTCAATTTTTCCTTCTCTTATCAGGATTGTTCTCTCTTGGAATATTCTTTTGACTGCTCTTTTGATCTGATGGAGGGTGGAGTAGCATGACATGCCGCTCCACCCGTAGAATTCGAGTACCTGACGTGCGCGAGCGAGGGGAAAGTCTTAATGTCAAACATGGCTCCCAGAGCTGAACTCGACGGACGGATGGCGCCTTAAGCTCTGGGAGTCATGTGTATAACCAGGCAGTAGTCTCTAGGGAGGCCACCTTATGTGGCCATCACATCCCTCCCTTGTTGGGCTCCGATATTCTTGGGAATTTTGGTGGGCGGAGGACTGCCAGGTCGAAGTAATATACACTCGTACAAATGGCAAGTGTACCCCCTTCTTCCCCTCCTTCTTCACCGGGACACCAGGGTGACAAAACTGGTGTCAAAAATGTAAACGAAAATTTAAGAGTCATATTCAGCCCTAATGTTGGTTTAGACTTAAATTATAAAGTTTGTTATGAGACAGCAAAGAATTTTGGACCTGTAGAACGAATGAAGTTAAAGGTTTCTTGTAATGAGCAGTTTTTTAATCTCTATATTACATATGAAAAGGCTTTTTCAGCCCGAGAAGTAATTGAATATATAAAGAAAAAGGAAGATGAAGACCTTATATTCTCAAGACAATCTAAATTACTGGATGTTAGAAATATTGATGATGAAGATGGTGATTTTATTCCTAAAATTTCTGAACCAAATGGCAAAGATCCAAAGAACAGGAAAATGCAAATTCCCATTTGGCATATCGCTACATATAAAGAGGGACAAAGTAATCTAATAAAGGCCTGGGAGAATCTGGAGGAATTTGTAGGATCCATTCCAGATGGAAATGTGAAAAAGTATGGAAAGAAAATATTAATTAAGGCAGTCAGCAAAAGTCAGGCTATTTTATTATCATCTTTTAAAGATCAACCTAGCAATGTTGTAGAGGCCATAACCCCCGCTAGAGGGGTTGTATACTGCAAAGATTTGTGTGACTTTAATGAAGAAGAGATCCTTAGACGATGTCCTGATATTATATTAGCTGTAAAAAAACTTAAAGGAATTAATGGTGCCATACAGCTCACTTTTCATTCACCTTACCTTCCAGACTATGTAAAGATTAGTCGTTTAAATTTACAAGTTAAGAAATTTAAAGCACGACCTATGCAATGTCATCATTGCTTTGACTTTGGTCACATTAAGGAAAAATGTCCTAACAATGCACAATTTTATATATGTTCAGGTATGCATGCACTAGGTGAAACTTGTGAAAAAGAAAGGTTCTGTTTTCATTGTAGAGGTGGCCATTCACCAAATTGGCGTCACTGCCCAATCTACAAATTTGAAGGTGAAGTGCTAGAAACAGCAGCCAATGAGCACATCAGTTTTGCAGCTGCTAAATATAAGCTTAAAAGAAACAAAAATCCACTATTTACCTATGCAGATGCTGCCAAGAAGTCTAACAATGATCCTAACGTTCAATCTGGAATGAATAAAAGGGATGCCCCTGTTTCATTAGACAACACCTCTACAGTTCATAGCGAGAACACAATTGTAGTTCTACCCACCACCTCTTCCAAGCCTAGTGTCCTTCCAACAACCTCCTCACCTTCAGTCAAGCAAAAAACCAACATCTCGAAATCCAAAGATGGATTCTGGACCCCCCCTAGACCAAAGAAAGGTAGACCAGCTTCTCCTCAAAATTTTGTATTAGAAACATCTAATAAGTTTACTGCCCATGATCCTTTTGGACCATCACATTCTATTACACCTTTTAAAGATATGGCATCATCCAGCTCGTGCTGTGAATTGAATTTGGTAGGTGCAGACAACTCTAATCAGATGCAGAGTGGAACATCACATTTCAAAAGCAGTATTAAACCTTTGGGCTCTTCTGAAATGGAGATTTCTACTGACAGTAATTCCGGGGTTAGACGGGTAAGTACCTCTGAATTGAAGGAAAAAAAAATTGAAAAATCTAACTCTCAAAAGAATAAACAAGACATAAAGAGAAAGACATTATCGCCTGATTCTAAAAGTAAAGATCAGGGCTCCAAGGTAAAGAGACTAAATTACAACTTCAAGTCTTTTAATAAAAATACCCCAGAATTCCAGTCCAAAGATAATTTGGCTGGATCCAAGAAAAAATACATTATTTTCACGTTCAGCATCCTCCAATGGAACTGCCTGGGTCTTCGTACTCGAGCAGAGGAATTGAAAGTGCTGATGAAGGATAGTAATCAAGGTATCATGTGCCTCCAGGAAACAAAAATTGGAAATACATCTATTAAAACTGGGTAGAATTACAATATTTACACCTCCACTCCTCCTCCTGGGGACAGGGCACATGGAGGAGCTGCAATTATAATAAATAAAGGTATTCAGCATGCAATTGTGAGATTAAATTCACCTCTTCAGGCTGTAGCAATTAAAGCTATATTGGGAAAATCAATTACTGTTTGTTCCATCTATCTGCCTGGTGCAGCTGGTTTCACTAATGTAGATCTACAGAACCTTATTAATCAGCTTCCTCCTCCATTCTTAATATTAGGAGATTTTAATGCGCACAATCCACTATGGGGTGGAAATGATCGAGATATGTATGGCAACATTGTTGAAAACATTTTGAATGCAAATGACATTATCCTTTATAATGATGGATCAATGACCTATCATAATATCCATACTAATACATATTCAGCCATTGATCTAAGCATAAGCTCATCGAATATTGCTATGGATTTTAATTGGTCAGTTGACAATTATTTGCATGGCAGCGATCATTACCCTATACATTTGAAATATACAGAAAATATCCCTACTTGCTCTCCACCCAAGTGGAAAGAGAAGGAGGCAGACTGGAATAAGTATATGCAGGTTTTACAAATAGATAGGGAATTTGATTCTTTTGACTCTCATTTGGAGGCTTATTCATACCTATCAGAGAAAATCATAAATAGTGCTGAAGAATCAATACCTCAAACAGGAAACCAACCCCGAAGGCCTGCAGTTCCTTGGTGGGACAAGAAATGTAATGTTTTTTGTAAGATAACAACAAAATGTTATAGGAGGTATAAAACCACTGGATCTCAAACATCCAAGATAATTTATCAGCGTGCATTGGCTAAGAAACGCCGATATTATAGAAAAGCTAAAAGAGAATCCTGGTTATATTATATCAATGGAATATCTTCAAATACACCATCTCGATTTGTTTGGAGGAAGATCTGCAAACTTAGTGGAAAATTTATACCTTCACCTCTTCCAACTTTGAAAATAAACAACAATCTAATCACTGACCCTGGTGAGGTAGCGAACACTCTAGGGAAACATTTCTCAGATGTCTCGAGTCCAAACAATTATTCAGAAGAATTCCAACAAATAAGAAATTCTCAAGTTACCATAAATTTCGCATCCAACTCTTCTGAAGAGTATAATACAGAGTTCTCTCTAGAAGAACTGCATAGTGCGTTGTCTTCAACTGAAGACACGTCTCCTGGAGAGGATAGAATTTTGTACTCGATGATACACCAACTCCCTGCTGAAGCTAAGCTCTTTCTCTTGAAAATCATCAATAAAATATGGAAAACGGGGGCTTTACCTAGGAGCTGGAAAAATTCCATCGTCATTCCAGTTCAAAAACCTTTCAAAGACCCCTTTCAACCAACCAGCTATCGACCTATAGCACTGACTAGCTGCGTATGTAAATTAATGGAAAAAATGATAAACACTCGTCTGGTATGGTACTTGGAATCTAAGAATTTACTTTCTCCCCATCAATACGGATTCCGAAAAAACCGAAGTACCCTGGATCCTCTTTTAAAACTCTCTAATGAGATCCAACAAGGTTTTGCTACAAGCAAACAAACTATTGGAGTGTTTTTTGATATGGAGAAGGCTTATGACACCACTTGGTGACATGGTATACTTAAAAAGTTTTATAAAATGGGTGTAAGGGGAAATATGTTGAGATTTTTAAGTTCCTTTTTATCTAATCGGTATCTCAAAGTACGGGTGGGAAACACTTTATCATCTTCCTTTTGTCAAGAGGAAGGGGTCCCACAAGGTAGCGTTTTAAGCGTTACTTGTTTTGCTGTTGCTATTAATGGGATAATGAACACACTTGGCCCCCCGAGTTAAAGGGTCATTATTTGTTGATGACTTTGTCATATATGTTTCATCATATGATGCCCTTTCTGCATGTCATGACCTACAAAGATCTATAAATAATACATCAAAATGGGCTTTGAATAATGGTCTTAAATTTTCTACCACCAAGACTGTGGCAGTACGTTTTACCAGAGGTAGACGTCAGGAGGAAGTTACAGAGGTGTTTTGAAATGGGGACATTTTACCGTGTGAGGGTGAAGTTAAATTTTTAGGGTTAACATTTGATAAAAAACTAACTTGGGAAAGTCACATAGATAACTTGAAGTGAAAAGTAAGAAAATCTTTGGATATTTTGAAAGTCGTGTCCAGTTTTGATTGGGGGGCAGATAAAAAATCATTACTGCATCTTTATGATGCTTTATGTCGCTCTAAGTTGGATTATGGTTGCCAAATATATTCTTCAGCATGTAAAACAAGACTGAAGGAACTGGATGTTATTCACAATATGGGTTTAAGGATCTGCTCTGGAGCATTCAGAACATCTCCTGTGGAGAGTATTTATGTAGACTGTCATCAGCTTCCTTTAGACCTTCGTCGGGAGGAGCTATGTCTACGATATCTAGCAAGAATTAAAAGTACTCCAGAGAATCCAACCTTCAAACTGATAAATCAGAACCTGTCAGTAAACTATAGAGCTAATACAAAGCCTCTCCATGTTCATTCTAAAGATCAACTAGGAAATGGCAATTTGCTTGATGAACATATTTTACCTGTTAAATATCCAGACAACCCTCCATGGCTGGTACCACAAGTTGAGCGTTGCTCAGTTAATATTGTCAAAAAGAATTCTCCTCCAGAAGTGGTTCGAGCAAAGTTCTTAGAACATGACCGACAGCATGTCAAAGATTTTAAAATTTTTACCGATGGCTCTAAATCGAATGAAGGTGTTGGTTGTGCAGTTGTCACCAGAGACCACTCAAGATTGGGACGGCTGTCCAATGCAGCGTCGTCATTCACAGCTGAACTAACAGGAATTGTCCATGCCTTAAAAGAAGCTTCATTAACTAAAGCTAAGAAATTTGTTATATATACAGATTCAAAAAGTGCCATAGATGTTGTATGCCAGTTCAATACTTCCCACCCACTAGGACAAATAGCACAAGAGTGGCTACAATTCATTCACTCCCGTCATAAATCTGTGTGTTTTTGCTGGATCCCTTCCCATGTGGGAATAAGAGGGAATGAAGTGGCTGATGAAGAAGCTAAGGAAGCTAGTAAGAAAAGCAGAATTGATGTGCGAAAATTGCCCCATTCTGATCTGTATAAACCTATCAAGTCTTACATCAGACAGAAGTGGCAGGACCGTTGGTCTGATCCTCTTCTTGCCACTAACAGGAAATATAAAAGCATTAGGCCTAACACATCATACTGGCCTTCTGTGTTCCATGCTGATAGGAGAACTGAAATAGTCCTAAGTAGGTTGAGAATGGGTCATACCCATCTGACACATAAGTTTCTGTTAGAAGGATCAGATGCACCCGAGTGTGATTGTGGCAGTCCTCTGACAATTGGTCACATTCTGATGCACTGTCAGCTGTATGCTAGAGCTCGACGTAAATATGGGCTTGCTGGCAAGCCCATGCCAAATCTTTTAGGGGATGACGCAGATGTAGCTGGACTAGTTAAATTTTTAAAAGAAATTAATTTGTTTTATAAGCTCTAACTTTTATGCAAATATTATCTAGATCTTACTTTATTTTATGTATTCGTTAATTCATTATCATCATATATATGAATTTAATTTTTTCAAATTTGTAAATTCATTTTGGTTTTTATCCATTCAAATTTTTAAATTCATTTTGGTTTTTATTCATTCAAATTTTTAAATTCATTTTGATTTTATTCATTCAAATTTTTAAATTCATTTTGATTTTTATTCATATGCATAGTCTTACTATGCAACTTATCTTTATTTTAAATTCATTCCATTAATTTCAATTTTCATAAATTCATTGTGGCGCTGAATGATCATTTTGGTCCCAGTGCCTGGCCGTCGGCCAAAAACTCATAAATCAAATCAAATCGCACCCCAACGCGCAGGATGGAGTCCTCGACTCCATCCCTGCACACTAGGAAGACCTCCCCTGACGACCCCAATATCGACCCGGACAAGGCTAGACACGTGGTTCTTCATTCTGACCAAACCCGATCAGCTGACCTCAACCCATTTATGCTTAAAAAATGTCTTTCTCAATTTATAAATGATATTAGCCAAGTTAAAAAACTTAGAAGCGGAGACCCCCAAATTACCACCAACTCTGGGACAGCTACACGCGACCTTCTCAAGGCCAGGAACTTTCATTCCTTCGATGTTGTTGCATCCCTCGCTAGGTCACTCAACTCCTGCAGAGGAGTAATCCACTGCAGAGATTTGATGACCATGGAGGAATGTGAAATCCTCGATGAAATGAAATCTGAAGGAATATTAGCTGTTAAATTTATAACGCGACTGGACCGAGAAAGGAACATGCGAGTGAACACGCTCCTCATAATTCTCACTTTCAATTCAACAACCCTTCTTGACCACGTCAAAATTGGATACATTCATGTCCCAACACGACCATATGTCCCTAACCCGTTACGCTGCAACAAATGCTTCAAATATGGTCACCTTGCCAAATTCTGCAGCAAACAATCAGTCATATGCGGTAAGTGTGCAGGCGAACATCCTATGGATGCTTGCTCTGCTAAGGTGTTTCAATGTGTTAACTGCCCCTCCAATAACAATCATACATCCACCTCCCGAGACTGTCCCACTTTCAATATAGAAAAACAAATTTGTACGGAAAAAGCAACTTGTGGCATATCCTTTTACGAAGCAAGGAAGCGTGTGATGGAAAGACTAGTTACCCCAACTAGTATCTCCGGAGCAACTTCCTATGCTGCGGCAGTAAAGAAAACTTATAGAACCATTGAAACACAAACAGAGAGCAAACACTCCAACAAGGAAAAAGATCAACGCCCAACTACCAAGCAAACTCACTCGCACCTTCCTTCCCCGGCCATCCCAGAGCTTCCCAAGCGTGTGCTTACACGTACGGAAGAGGATGTTCACATGGAGACCTCTGTTTCTAATAAGCGACTTTTAAGTCCAATTTCCACCCCAGAGGGCTAAACACACCTCTCCCACTAAGGCCAAGAAAGGAAGAAACCGAAGCAGATTAAAAAAAAAATAAAAAAAAAAAAAAAATAATAATAATAATAATAATAATAATAATAAATAAATAAAAAATGAAAATAATCCAGTGGAATTGCCGAGGTGTTAGAAGTAAATTAAATGACCTTGTAATTTTTAACTCCCTAAACAACCCCTCAGTAATATGTCTACAGGAAACACTCCTCAAGCCTAGTGTAGAGTTCACACTACGAAACTTTACCATATATAGGAAGGACAGGTTAGCGCCTGGAGGGGGGGTCGCAGTTGCAGTCAGCGACTGCCTTCCCCAAGTGGAATTACCACTATCTACTAACTTGGAGGCAGTCGCAATCAAAACAAAACTGCAAAATAAACTAGTCACCATCTGCTCCATCTACCTACCTCCCGACCCTCAATTCCCACTAGTGGAGATTAACGAGTTGATTAGACAACTACCCCACCACAAACTGATAGTGGGAGATTTCAACTCCCACCATCACACGTGGGGTAGCAACCACACGTCTCCTCGAGGGGAGCAGATGGACGAGGTGCTCAATAACAACAACCTGGTCCTCCTAAATACTGGCAGCCCCACTCGTGTAGACAATACTAGGGGTTCCTTTTCATGCATTGATTTATCCATATCATCTCCTGCGTTGTCTGACATTCTCCAATGGAGCACGCATGACGACACCATGCTTAGCGATCATTTCCCAGTAATCCTAAAAATAGGGGGTGACCATGCTACGCCTACTCCAGCCTACGGAGACAACCCACCCCCTCCCTGTCCCAAATTTAACATCAAAAAAGCCAACTGGGAAATGTATCGCACAACCACCAACGTCAACATCACAGGGGATAATATGGATAACAAGATATCAAATTTATCAAACTCCATTTTGAATTCAGCTATTAAGCATATACCAAAAACCTCGGTATTTCACAAGCATAGAGTTCCTTGGTGGACATCAGACTGCAGAAAAGCACTTTGCAAGCGGAATAGGGCCTATCGAACTTTTAAAAATAATCCCATTGCACCAAACTTTATTACTTTTAAAAAGACGCAAGCAGAGGCCCGTAGAACCATCAAACATGCCAAACGAAAGCCTTGGCGTGATTACATCTCTACAATAAACATAAACACTCCTCTAACACAAATCTGGTCAGCCGTTCGAAAAATCGACGGCAAATATACCCCTAACATCAAGACCCTGACCATTGGAAACACGTTTGTAGATGCTCCCATGGACATCGCAAACACAATCGCAGACACATTCACGCAAACAAGCAACACGAATAACTATTCTCCAACCTTTTTACAACACAAACAAAGACGGGAAGCAGAACCACTGATCTTCCATACACAGACACACCATGACTATAACACCCCCTTCCAACTACACGAGCTTGAACAAGCCTTAAGCTCGTGCAGAGGAACCTCTGCTGGCCCAGATGGGATTAGGTATGAGATGCTGCAAAATTTTAATTCAATTTCACTCAAAAAAATACTAGAAATATACAACACAATTTGGATTAATCAAGAATTCCCAAAAATATGGAAACATGCCCACGTCATACCTATAGTGCTTACCAACTGCTTATGCAAAGTATTAGAACGTATGGCCAATAACAGATTAAAATTCATTCTAGAGTCTCAAAATTTAATAGTTCCTGCCCAATGTGGTTTCAGGAAAAATAGAAGTAGTCTTGACCATTTGGTCAACTTAGAACAAGATATCCTCTCCTCTTTCGAGAGGAAAGAATACCTTGTTGCTTGCTTTTTAGATTTAGAAAGAGCCTACGACATGGCATGGCGACGTGGTATCCTCGAAAAACTCTATGCACTTGGCCTTAGAGGGAATCTCCCTATTTTCATTCAATTTTTTTTAAAAGAACGTACTTTTTCCGTTAAAATCAAAATTACTATTCAACAGTAAGCACACAAGAAAATGGCCTACCACAGGGAAGAGTGTTAAGCCCCGCTTTTTTTATGTTGCTCATAAACGATATTCTACCCGCTCCACCTCAGAACCTTAAATACTCATTATACGCCGACGACGTCGGAATCTGGCATTCCTCACCGAACGTTAGTTTTTCCGGCTCTCGCGTACAACTTGCCCTGGACTCGCTCCAGGAATGGCCTAACAAATGGGGATTTAAGTTTTCGGAAGTAAAGTCAACAGTGGCTGTATTTTCACGTAGAGCCCAGGCAGAAATAAATCTGCAATTACATGGGAATCCCATTCCAGTACAAAATTCAACCTTTTTCCTTGGCCTGAAACTGGACTCCAGGCTAAATTGGAAGGCTCATGTAAAATATCTAGTTGATGCGTGCAACAAGAGAATTAATTTGCTACGGAAACTAACGGGCACAAATTGGGGAGGAGATAGGAAATCCTTGCTAATGATTTGTGAGTCCCTAATTAGATATAAATTAGACTGTGGGTGTCAGATTTATGGTTCGGCAACACCAACCATGTTACAATCCCTGAACATCATTCAAAACAAAGGCCTAAGAATAGCACTTGGAGCATTACGCTGCACAAGGATGGAGAGGCTGGAAGTTGAACCAAATGCATCCCCCCCTCCACTACAGGCGTGAACTCCTTGCACTCCGATACGTCGCCAAAGTGCTCCGTAACCCTCGACATCCCTGCAAGGAAACGATGAACCAGCACGAGCACTTCACCAACTCCAGCCTAAATCCCCTTTCCATCAGGATCCGATCCTTGTGTGAGCAGTATTCAGTGCCACTGTGGTCAATAGAACAGATGGAAACCACCCACTTACCACCGTGGGAAAACATCGCCCTCAAGGTCAACATCCACCAAGAACGTCATCCACAGAAGAACTCAGACAGAAGACCCTGGAGACCATCAATAAGTACAATGACCACAGGGCACTGTACACTGATGGCTCCAAGTGCGGCCCCAAAACTGGGACAGGGTTATACAGCACCAAAACCCGGATGATGTTCAGATTGCCGGACCATACGAGCATATATATCGCCGAACTCTTCGGTATAGCCTTAGAATATGCTCAATCTGACACACATAGTAATTTCGTCATATTCACAGACTCATTAAGCATACTTCAATCAATTAAGTCAGGTAACCATATGGAGAACTTCCTCTTGGGCAAAATCATTAGCACATTATCGATAACTAACAAGTTCATTACTCTCTCTTGGGTTCCCAGCCACATAGGGATCTTCGGGAATGAGAAAGCGGACACCTTAGCCAAATCTGCCTTAGAAAAAGACATAGGGACCTTCAATTCTATACTAAAGAAACAATTACACGCCCACTGGCAACTCCAGTGGAACAGCTTTGACATCTCGCACAAACAAAAGGAACACATAACAGATTGGTCGACATCATAAAGAAACAACAGACGGGAGGAAATCGCCATAGCAAGACTGAGGACGAACTCGACCCATCTCACCCACCTAAACCCATACATAAACGGCGTATTTCCTCCCCAATGCAACACTATACTATCCATAAGACACCTACTCATACACTGCTCAAGATACAACACACAGCGCCAAGCGCTTATACAACACTGTAAACTTAAAAAGAATTCAGCCAAGCACTACAAATCTTTTGACCGATGACCGTTTACTTATTGACAAAGTAGTATTTTATTTGCGCACAACAGGACTATTGTGGAAATTATAATGGTAGATTAAAAAGGATCGCAGGTTCACACCAGGCTTGATGACCTCATTATAGGTCGATATCCTTAAAGAAGAAGAAGAAGAAGAAAAAAAAAAAAAAAAAAAAAGGCAAATTAGAACTTGATCAGAAGACGTCCTGCGAAGACTACCCACTGCCACGACAATCACAAGTCTTGATTACTTCGGTTGTGGGCTACTCGATGTCAAGTCTTCTCGTCTTTGTAGTTCTCTGGAGAACCATATCCCGAGTGGGCCGGAACGGTTCGTCCATACGCACCCCGAACATTGCTACTCCGTCGTTACAATACGGAGGTTCAAAGTGCTGCACACTTCATGTCAGGTGAACCTTTCATGAGCATTCCATTGTGCACCTTTGATGGTTTGACTTCATGTATTCTTAACGCCTTTAAATCCTTTAATTTTTTCTTTCCGTGTTTGATTCAAACCCCAACAAATCTAGTAGCACCCGAACTGGTAATAATTCTAAGGGCCGAGAGAACATAGTTCCTCGTTCGCCCTCACAATGCTACTTCTGCTACTTCCTTGACTCCAGCATCCACCACCTCGATCCCAGCATCAAGCGCGTCGACCCCTGTCTCCAGCACCTCCACTGCACCCCCCACACCCTTATTTGCTACAAAGAGGAAATTAGAAGCATTCCATTCATCAAAAACAGAAAAGAAGGTTGCAGTTGATGACGAAAATATCATATTTAGGAAAAGTTACCAACAATAAGTGTTCTCGAAAGTGGCGTGCAGTTATTTTCCTTGGGAAGCTGAAAATCAGCTTCAATGATAAATATATGGACTACAAAATCGATTTACAGTGTGAGAACTGTGGAAACAGAATGACATATTCAAAGGTGAAGGAAACTCCAATCACAACATTGATGGTGTATAGTACTACGGATGTAGGATTGGGTAGGGTAGTGCATAACACTTTGACTGGCAACATGAGCATGAAAAGTATTTTTGATCAATATGTAAAGTTTCAGTCAATTGTTATAAATAGTACAAAAGAAAAGGTGAAAGAAGTATTGAACAGTAGCATAGAAGCTGCTAAACAACATTATTCTGCTGACAAGGATGGCATTTATGATGTGAAAGTAATTTTTGATGGATCGTGGCAAAAACGAGGACATTCAAGCAAACGTCCCAAGCAAACTGGCAGTCGGGGCTGTAATAGAAGCTGACACACTGACACAGGGTGTGTGCTTGATTACGAGACAGTCAGTAAATATTGCGAACAGTGTACAAATAAAGAAAATAGTAGGAAGCTTGGAAAAATAAGCAAAGAACAGTTTGATAAGTGGCTGTCAAATCATAAGAGTGCGTGCCTGAAAAATTACGAAGGTAGTTCTGGTGGGATGGAAGCTGCAGCAGCTGTGAAACTATTCAGCAGGAGTTTAGATAATAATACGAGATGCACTGTTTTCATATCAGATGGTGATAGTTCAGCCCAAGGTCCATTTAGTATAGGTCAACCCACGAGCGCTCCGCTTTTTCTGTGTTCTGCGCATCCGTGACGTCAACGGGCGCAATAAGGGTTAAACACTGGAGCGTGTCAATCTGTGCTTGCCTCTGGGCGGGACAAAGTCATTGTGGTTTCACAATGCCTTCTTGTGCCGTGCGTAGCTGTGCTAATTTTCGAGTGAAAGGGAAATAAAATTTTCATTATTTTCGGTTTCCAAAAGATAAAGCAACCCAAAATTGCTGGATTCAGCCGTGTGGGAGAAAAGAGCACATAAACCCGCTGACTCACCGTGCATGCAGCAAACATTTTGAACAATCAGCATTTCAGAGAAATATGAAATACGAACTCCTTGGTATACCGGTGCCTCCAAGTTGTATATACAGTATAGCATTCAAGCCTGATGCTGTTCCATCGTTACATTTACCATCAGACACAGGTCCACCAGTATTGCAAGAAAATAGACCTCCGACCAGTCGCCCAGTTCCAGATTTAAAACCTCTGCCTGATTCAAGTTTCAAGCATTTACAGACTGATGGTGAGTAGGATACACTTATTTTGCAGTTTCCATCTAACTGCTGTAATAAAAGCTTGATGTTTTGACCAGTGTTAATTGAATTATTGTGCGTGAATTAACATGATTAATCTCAATATAATGTGTTCATGTAACTTGTATGTTTTTGAACGTACAAGCTCACAGAGATGGGTTCGTGAAATGGTAAACAAAACACTTCTAATTATTTCAGGAAATGCACCATCCCAGGGCAAGCCAAGATCACCACCACCGGGTCCACCAGTGTTGCGAGAAAATAGACCTCCGACCAGTCTCCCAGTTTCAGGTTTAGATCCTCTGCTTGATCACTTGATTGAGGCCAATAGAGGGCTTAAGCAAGTGACACAAGAAAGAAATGATCTGCGTAGGGAACAGAAACAATGGGAAAAAGAGAAAAAGCGTTTACAAAGTACATTCAAAACTGCATATGACATAGCTGTGACTCACATTAAGAAGGGACTTGGGGAATCCTTTACAGAAACACAAATAGATGCAACGTTAAATGGAAAACAACCAGCAACTTACACAGATAATGATATTAGTGAATCACTGGTACTGCATGGCTACAGCTCAAAAGCATACAAATATCTAAGGGAAAAGAAGCATCTTCCTCAACTGCCATGTGTCAAAGCTCGACTTACAACCTGGTGTTTTATTACCAGTAATTCAGCTTTTGAAGAAAAAAAAAAAAAAAAAAAAAAATCAGATATTGAGTGCCTTTATGTACTGTCTTTTGACGAGACAAGTGTTGCATCAGACTGGACATACGAAAAAGGCACTGATGTAATATATGAACCTAAAAAGAGACTGCAGTGTGCTATGTTAAGGGGATCAACAACCCCTTGGAAACAGCTAGTGTACTATGACTTTGACACAAATATGACTAAGGACATACTGTATGACATTATTGTTAAGGTGGAAGAAGCTGGATTTTTAGTTGTTGCTACGGTATTGGATATGGGATCAACAAATCTTAAACTCTTACAAACACTTGGTGTCACCATTGATAACCATAGCTTCACAAATCCAGCTTCTAGTGACAGGGATTTTTTTTTTTTTTTTTGCTGATGCTCCACATCTCATAAAACTAATTAGAAACAATCTTTTAGATTCTGGATTCAAATTGGATGGTAAAAATTGATGCAAAATGTGACCAATTCTTGCATTTGTGAGATATTCAAAAGGAGTGTAAAAGACTTAAAAACAACATTCCGACTCGGCAACAAACACATTGATGTACAAGGTCATAGCTGCACAACTATTGTCTGAAACTACAGGTAAAACAACTAAGTATTTTGGTGAGCAAGGCCTTTTAAAGAGTAGTGATTGGGAAATGACTAGTAAATTCATTATGCTAGCAGATCGTTGGTTTGATCTCTTTAATGCAAGGGTATGTATAGATTAAAAAAAAATCCTAGAAATGCCTATGGGTGGAATTTGGAAGAACAAAATCACATTTTGGAAGATATGATTAAAACTGCTAAAGAAATGAGAGTGGGCAGAAAAAATCACTTATATCATTTCTTCAGTGTCCCTCTCAAAGTTATACAAAATGTTGAATGAAAGATTTAATTAACCTTTTTGCTAACATACAGACTAAATCAAGATTGCTTAGAACATTTTTCTGGCTGTCTTAGACAAATGGCAGGAGCTAATGACAACCCATCTCCTGTACAGATCAAACATAGAATTAAAAAAATTCTTCTTGGAAAAGAAATTGGGTACGAGGTATAACACAGTGAAAGAGTGTACAAGTATAAACATGTCCGATGCGGCACTTGCTAAAATTAATGTTAATCAATGTGCTACTACTTCCAAAATTGACCCCAACAATTTGGATGAAGAACTCTGCTTATCAGCAATGGTTTTTGCTGTGGATGATGAGCCAGACTGCTATGAACCCCCTTCATTTGATGTAAAAGACATAGCTTTTGAAGAAGCCATGGAAACTGAGGGTCTAAGGTATGTTGGTGGGTTTATGGTATACAAATTTCCCCAATATGAATTCCTAGGACCAAGTGTGAAGGACAATGATAATACATGTATTTCTGCCTTAAGTAGATTGGAAGGAAAACTAAAAACACCTAACAAGGAATTTTTTGACCATTTGAAAACCATGGAAAGGTTGTTTAATTGTTACCATGGAGATTCCAAGCTAAAAGCTGAAAAAAATGCCATGAAAAACTTGACAAAATACATGGTCAAATTTGTACCTTTACCTGAGGATGTCATAGGTTACTTCGTTAAATGCAGAATTTTTTCAGGATGAGAATATTAAACAGAAAAATAGTGGCACAAAAGATTGGCAACAGAAAACTATCAAAATTAGCAACATCAAAGGGAATCCCACATAACAGTGTAAACACATTGTAAACATTAAGTGCTAGCACTAAACTACTGAAAGTGTAAATAAGGTGTAAGAATGTGTAAATAAGGTGTAATTAGTTTGTATTGAGTGTATACTCACAAGAAGGTATATATTAAATAAGAATCAATGAATAGTGTATTTTTGTTGATTTCCCACCTTAAAATTCAGTTATGTATAAAATTTCAGAAATTAATATATTTAAAGGGTCCTCTCATATGGGAGGCTTTTCACTTGGTGGAGAATTTACCAGTGGATGATTCGAACCATGACACTGCGTTCCTTCTTCTTGACGAGTTGTTTTTTAATAAGGAAGAGATCTTGGACAATGTGTTGATTTCTATTATTAATGCACCTGAGGTTTCCAAGTTGAAGGACCTAGAAAGTTACATTAGGTCTTTAGACTCCAAACTATAAGACCTTAAGGGGATTGGAGTTGACTTTACTAAGGCTGGAAGCGAGGGCCTCCTTTTGATCAGTAAATTAATTTCAAATCAATTAGCTAAATTTTTCTTGATTGAATTGTCTCGGGCGATTGATTCAAATTACCCAATTTTAATCAGCTTAAAGTTTATCAATCAGTTTTAGTTAGACTTGATGGGATCTGATGACTTCAGTGTCAAACCCAAACGAAAAGTGATACTACCAGCTCCCTTGCCTTCAAGGAAAATTCCTTGAAAAAACCTGTTGATTCTAGCAAGGGAGTTGGTCACTCCTTTAAGGTCAATCCAGATTCCATTAAGAAGTCTATTTACAGATGTAGATTTTGCCCCGCTTCTGACCATGCAAGTTCAAAATGTTCTTCCTATATTTCCCTTGAACACAGGAAAGCTAGAGCAGTTCAATTAGGACTCTGTAACAGTTGTTTGAATCATGGAATGCCGGGGAGGTTGTGGTAATTATTATTGGGAATATTAGTGCTTACCTCGGTTTGGGAAACTTTCCCTCGAGGTGTTATTTTCTTTCAATTCAGAAGCCTACCCTGAAACTTCGAACCACGCCTATCGTAACTTTAAATAAGATATGATTAAACTCCCCTCCCTTTTATTGATTAAATCTATGAAGTAATTTTGGTTTGATAAATCAGGAAACTTTGAGCTCTGGTTCCTGATAGACCACTCTTGAAATCAACGGCAAGGGACTTTTTTAAGTTCAAATCAGAATCCTTCAAGTTCAACATTATTTCAGACAACTAGTCTGAGAACGCTACCAAGTAAGTACTCAGACACCCTTTGTATTATTAAACCGTAATTATCATAGATTGGAGAGGGAGCGCCTCATCTTGGACAGCAGGGCAGGACCGGACCCAGTGGACTGCCCTTTCAACCATAGGGAGCTCGTCAAAGCCAAGCAAGCAGGGCGAGAAAGACACCAGTGCCAATGAGGTCACTTACACCATGATGAGCAAGCCTGATCAATCACTCATGGGTGATCAGGCACCTACCATATGTATATATATACCCAAATCTACTTAAAACAGGCCCTACACACACACACACACAGTTTCGTCGAATGGACAGCGAGAATTAGTGTACCGACGAAAAAGGAAAATCTATGTGGATCTCAACGTCCAGGAAGTGCCTTATAGTATCTATAAGGAAGGGGAGTGCTCATGGAGTAATGGGGGAGTGATAGGGAAGGAGAAGGGAAGGGATTATTGAGGGAAATGGAGGGAAATGAGGAAGAGAGGGACATGGTTCAGGAGGCCAGGTGTCTTGTAAACAAAAGGCGGACTGATGACGTTGACTTTGGTAATGACGGGATCAACAAAAATGTAAAGATTAGAAGTATAGATAAGAGCAGCACAGTGGAAGGTGATAATAGTTTCCATGGATTTAAAGAGGGTGGGGGTATACCAACCTCCCCCTATTGGCAAGACTATTTGATAAGATGACCGAACATTGGGAAAACAGGTTCGGTAATGTAGCCAAAATTGCACAAAGAGTTGAAAGATTGGAAGAACTAGAGAAGGCGAACAAAAACTTAACTTTAGAAATAGCAGAATTAAAAAGACAGTTTAAAGAAGTTAAAGAAGACAATGAGGATTTAAAGAGGAATAATAAAGACAACAAAGAGGCCATAGCAAAGGAAGCACAGGGCTGGAAATAAATCCAAGAAAACAGTAAAGTTGCATTTACTGACATAATTAAACAACAATTGAAAAAAACAAACTGAAGAAGAACGTTCTTCTTCGTGCTGGGGATCCCGTGTTGGTGTTCCGCCCCGAGGCCGAAGGGGAAAACGAGGGATTAGAGCGCGGAAAGCTGCGCCCGTAGGCCGCTGTTTGCGCAGCCAAGCCCCCGGCTTGTATTTACCTAGTTGTATTTACCTAGTTGTATTTTACGGGAAGGGGAGCTATGCTCGTGGGGTCCCGTCTTCATATCTCATTTTATCTAAACTATTTTTAAATTCATGTATTGTTTTTGCACACACCACTTTCTCATCTAACTTGTTCCAACTGTCTATTACTCTGTGAGGAAAGCTGTTCTTTTTCAAATCTCTTCTATAGCTGTCTTTTTTTATTTTCTTTCCGTGTCCTCTTGTATTTCTGTCATCCCATTTTATCAGATTCTCTCTATCAGTAATTTCTATGCCTTTCATGATTCTGTAAATAGCTATCAAATCTCCTCTCTCTTCTTTGCTCTAGTGTCTGTAGTTTAAGTTTTGCTAGTCTCTCTTGATATGATAGTTTTGAGAGTGTTGGTGCCAGTTTTGTAATTGCTCTTTGTATTCTTTCAAGTTTTTTTTATACATTTTTTTGTACTTGGTGACCATATCGTTGCTGCATATTCCAATCTTGGTCTTATCAGGGTGATTAGGATTTTCCTCACCATTTCTTCATCCAGGTATGTAAATGCCACTTTGATTGTTCTTATTAAATTATAAGTTTCTCCAAAAATCTTATTTATATGTTTCTCAGGTGACATATTATTCATAACAATGACCCCCAGGTCCTTCTCATTTTCTACTTTTTTTATTCCTTCTTCTCCCAAATTATATGATCCTGTTATTCTGTTTTTGCTTTTTCCAAATTCCATTATACTACACTTTTTTGTATTGAACTCCATCTCCCACTTCCTACTCCATTCCTGTACTTTATTTAGATCTCTCTGTAGTGATTCACAATCTTCTTCAGTTTTCACTCTTTTCAGTAGTTTTGCATCATCTGCAAAGAAGCTCATATAGCTTTCAATTCCTTCATCCATATCATTAATATATATAGCAAACATTATTGGGGCCAGAACTGTTCCCTGCGGGACACCGCTTATTACTTCATTCCATTTTGAGTGCTGGTCTCTTATCACTACTCTCATTTTTCTTTCTTGCAAAAAGTCTTCCATCCAATTTAGCAATTTACCTTGTATTCCTCCTTCATATTCTAATTTCTTAAGCAACTTCTTATGTGGTACTTTGTCAAAAGCTTTTTTTAGGTCTAGAAATGCACAATCAGCCCATCCATCTCTTTCTTGTATTATATCTATTAGCCTTGAATAGAAACATATTAAATTGGTGACGCATGATCGTCCTTGTCTGAATCCAAATTGCCTTGGATTTAGTACGTTGTTTTTTTCCAAGTATTTTACCCATTTACTTTTGATAATTCTTTCACAAATTTTTGCTATTGTACTTGTTAGAGAGACTGGTCTATAGTTGGTAGGTTCTTCTTTATTTCCTCCTTTATATATAGGTACTATATTTGCTTTTTTCCAATCTTCTGGAACTTTTCCTTCTTTTAAGGAACTGCTTATTATGCTATGTATTTTGTCTGCCAGTTCATTCCTGCATTCTTTCAGAATCCAGTTTGCTATTTCATCTGGCCCATGCGATTTTCTGACATCAAGATTACCCAAGTGTGTCAATATTTCATTCTTTGTTACTTCTATTTCTTCCATAGGGGGGACTTTTTCTTTCCACTCGATCTCTTCAGGTTGTATATTTTCCCTTGTAAACACTGATTTAAAATGTTTGTTCATAATTTCTGCCATTTCCATTTCCTCAGTGTATTCAACTCCTCCTTGTCTTAATTTCTCCAAGTCTTGTTTGTTTTTCAGTTTATTGTTTACAAATCTGTAAAATAATTTTGGTTGATCTTTACACTTTTCTATAACATCTTTTTCATATTTTCTTTTTTCCTCTCTGCACTTTTGTACATATTCATTTCTATAACCAGTATATATTTTCCATTTTTCAGGTCTTGTCTTTTTTCCATCTGGTCCAGGCTTTGTCTCTTTTGTCTTTTAACTCCCTACAACTTTTGTTGTACCAGCATTTTACATATTCTTTTTCTTGTTTTTGTCTTGGGACATACTTTTCCACTCCTTTTTTGTAAATTTTTGTCAAAATATTCCATTTCTCTTCCACTGTTGTTTCTTCTTTGTATATTTCTTCCCAGTTTTCTTGTTGGAAGAATTCTCTTATTTTATCAAAGTTTGTTTTTTCATACATCATTCTTCCTTTTCTATATTGTTCATTTTTCATATATTTTTCTTCATTAAGTTCCAGTTCAATCAATATGTGGTCACTTTTACCTATTGGTGTTTTATATTCAATCTTGTCCACTATTCTAGGTTCAGATGTAATTATTAAGTCTAGTCTCGATGGTTCTTCTTCATTTCTATACCTAGTGTTCTCTTGTATCCATTGTGTCATTGAATGGTCAGTAATCATCTCAAGTAGAGCATTTCCACATGAGTCATCACCACTCTTTACTGTCATTTCTTCCCAGCAGATTTCTTTGCAATTAAAGTTGCCCATCATAACTATTCTTCCTCTGTCTTCCATTATTTTATTTAATGCTATCTTTGTGTCCTCTAACATACTTTTATGTTCACTCTCCTCCCATGAGGCTGTTTTCAGAGGCACATAATTGATCACAAATTTTCTGCTCTTCTTATCTCGGTCTTCCACTTCTATCATAATCATCTCTACTGTATTCTTTCCATATATGACACCTTTCACGTTTATATCCTTCTTAGTCAGGAACATAACTCCACCCCCTTGTTTTTTCTCTCTGTTTCTAATCCAATAATTGTATGCATCATGTCCTACACTGTTGGGTGGTAGTGGGCCTTTTAATTTTGTTTCTACAATTCCCATTATGTCCGGTTCTTTTTCCTTTAAATAATCATTCAGTTCATTCAATCCTGTTATTAATCCATCTATATTTGTGTAAGACGCTCTTAGTTTTCTGCCACTTCCATTGTGTTCTCTGTTTCCCTTATGTTTTTCTTTTGTATGTCGAACTGCTTTATTTTCATGTTCACTACTCTCCAATAGAATCTCTCTTTCTCTGACTCTGTTCTTTCCTCGTTTTTTGCCTTAGCTTCAAGTCTTTTCTGCTTCTCTTTCCTCCTTATTCATTTCTCTTTTTATCCATACCTTTTTATATTTATCATTTGTTGCTAGTTTCCCTGTTTTGGATAGAATTTTCTCTGCCGTTGTTTGTGACCTGAATTTAATCTTAACCCCTTCCATACGGTGCCGCACACGTAGGCGTCATGGGGAGCGAGTGTATTCGCGAGGCTGCCATATCGGCGTCTTGATTATATTTATTGTAGTCGCCCCTCCATAATGACATTCTTTCTAATTCTTTTGTAATCGCATTTTCTATGGTTATCAAAATTCACGGGTGAAGAGAGAACGATCGATATAAGCGGTGACTATATTTTATGATGCAAGTATTATTACGACACGTCGTACGGCTGGCATTGGCTGCTGCCACCGAGATCTAAGTCCATGACGCCTACGTGTGCGGCACCGTATGGAAGGGGTTAATTGGTCTGGTCTTATCTGTACTATATTTTCCGAGTCTGAATTTTTCCTCAATTTCCTTTATAATTTCTGGTTCATCTTCCTGGACTAATTTTAATAAACTGCTTACTCTTTCATTTTCCTCCTTGATTCTTGCGGTTCTATCTGGGTTATGTTTCTCTTCCATTCCTAATATAATTATACATTTCTTTTTGTCAGCTAATTCTCTTACTATATTCTCCTTCTGTCTCATCACTTTAATAACTGAGTCTTCATTATGTTCTTTCAATTGCTGTTTGACTATGTCAGTGAATGAAACCTTATTCCCTTCTTGGGTTGTTCTCCAATTTTTAGCTTCTTTAGCTATTGTCTCTCTGTTTTCATTACTATTCTTCTTCAATTTCTCATTCTCCTCCTTTACATTTCTTAACTGTCTTTTTAGGCCCTCTATTTCATCAGTTAAGTTTCTGTTTGCCTTCTCTAGTTCTTCCAACCTTTCAACTCTCTGGAAAATTGAGTCAACATTACCTAACCTACGTTCCAAGTCCTCGATCACCTTATCAACTCTCTCCTCTAGTTTTATCAGTCGGGGGGTCCCCCACCCTCTTTAAATCCCTGGAACATATTCTCGTCACTTTCTACTGTATTGCTCCTCTCTATACTTCTAATCTTTACATTTTTATTAGCCATTTCGTCATCACTGAGTTGGTCCGGTGGTCGTTTCATGTTGACCTTACGCTTGTCTGCTTGGGCCAAGTCCTCCACTTCCTCATTTCCTTCCATTTCCCCAGCAATCCCTCCCTTTCTCCTCTTTTCCTACTTACCCACTGCCCCACGAGCAATTTCCCCCCACCCTGTAAATACAAAAAGGCACTTCTCTTTGCGTTGGGATCCACAATCGGCACTTTTCTTCAGAACGTTCTTCAAGCCGTCCGTTCGTTGAAAGTGTGTGTGTGTATATATATATATAAATATATATATATATATATATATATATATACACACACATGGGATTTGGACAGAATCCCGACAGCCACAATCCCGACAGGCCACAATCCCGATTCATACTGCTGGTGCTGTGAATTTCGAAAATCTAATAACTGCAAAGGAAGAGCAGGTTACCAAACTTGTGAATGAAGAACATTTATTAACAAAATTTGAGAAGTACAATTATGTTCCTTATGGAAATGCTGCTAGTGTTGCAAAAATAAATTAAATAAAGTATAAAGCAAAATCCACTAGAGATCAACCGATTCATATCATTCAGTCAAGTACCACCTCTGCTAATCCAAACATTGTGCCATCTCTACCTTCCAAAAAGTTCCGATAAAAACAATAAAGCGGATCAGGTGCTGTGATCGTCCATTTGAACCAACATTATTGGTGGATATTAATATTCCTCCTGAATCTGTGGTGACGCGCCGCTGGTCAGCCAATCAGGAACTTGGAAAGCTCCCCACGTTCCTGCCAGCCTCCTTTAAAAGGTCGGCATTTCGCCGAGATGACACGCCATAAGGGAAGCCCTCCGGAAAATCACCGCCCTCCCCCACCCACCTCCAAGGGTCACAATCCTGATGCACTCTCGCTCAAGCCTCGAAGTACTTCTGAGCGGCTACTGTGCCTCCAGACCAGAGCTGAGTGAAGAAATACCTCGACTCTCGACAGAAATAGCGAAACTCAGCACTAGCCTCCTGTTCCAATGGGTACCTGCCCACATAGGACTCGAGGGAAATGAAAAAGCCGACAAAGTGGCTAAATGGGGTGCACTAGGTCTGGAGGATACCGCCATGCTCGTCCCACCCTCAACTGGTGGTGCCAACAAGAAGATAGACACCGCTGCATGGGAACTATGGAGAGAGGAGTATGAGACTATTGCAGCTAACCGAGGATGGCCCACTACAACCGGCACTAAACCCACCCACAAAACTCTACCTGCACTGCCTCTGCACACCTTGGCCATGGCATCCAGAATCCGGGTAAACCACTGGCGAACCCAATACACGGATACAACATGCACATGCGGCAAGGAGCCTCTTTTAACCACTGCCTCTTCATCTTCCCCGCCCTGGGGCACCACTTCCAGCACCTCAGGGACCTCCTGGGGGATCCCACCACAGCCCTGTACCATCTCCAGCCAGGTAGCAACACGGATGCCGGGCAGGGACACCTAGTCCTTGCAGCAAAACTTACCTGCTCCTCCCCAGTAGGGTCCCTGTTGTAACTCTGCTACAAAACACCCCAGCCACTAAGAAACCCCTCTCAATACACCCACCTACATAATTAACCCAGGCAAGCTACAAGCCATATTTTAACTAAAAGACAGTCCCTTAATCGGCATAAGCCGCTGGGACTCAATACAAGAACAAGAGAGAGAGAGAGAGATGAGCAGATCTCTCCCGACTTCTCTCCCAAGAGGCCTCGGGACCAGTCCTCTCCAGCAAGCTGCCTCGGGACCAGTTCTCTCCAGCAAGCCGTCTCATTCCCTCCTGTGGCTCTTCGCCCACAGCCACGACGCTTGATGAGGCCTTCACTCCGGACCTTCTCCCAACGAGACTACGTTTGTTCCCTCTGAGAATATTAACCATTAAACCTTAGTTTTAGTGTTATTGTGAGTCTCATTTTCCCTGGCTTGTCCATACCTAATCAAACCCACCACAAACTTAAGTTAAATGGTGGTTTATTTTTTTAAAGAGACTTTATATTCAAGGAGGACCGAATTTTGATGTCCACTACAGCCGCAAATTTGAAGAGATTATCAGAAGCCCCATTTTGGATTATAGAGGGTACTTTTAAAACTGTACCTACAATATTTTACCAAAATGTACACAATTCATGCACGTGTGGGACATGGAAATTGTAGAATTTTTCCACTTGTGTATGCTTTTATCACTGGGAAGTGTGAGGTCTTGCATAAACACTTGTTTCAAGATTTGACAGACATTGCTGACAAAAATTAAATTGATCTGAACCCACAATCCATAATATCAGATTTGGAACTGGCTGCAATTCCAGCTTCTAAAAGTGAATTTCCTAATGCCAACAACAGTTTTTTCTTTCATTTAGGATAGTGCATCTGGAGAAGAATTTAGTCAACTTGATTGTCAATTCGTTACTACAATGATGAAGATTTTAGTTTACTGATAACACATGTCTTGGCATTTCTTCCACCTGATGAAATTCCAGACGCCTTTGAAGTTTTAAAATATTGTAGGCATCAAATAAGTTAATATATCTTTTATGAGTTTATTGTCTCAATCTGATATATTTTTATCCCTTATATACATGATACTGAATCTAATTTCACTGTTAATATCACTTGTGAAATATGAATTTTCAATATTATATTATATATATATATATATATATATATATACATGTATATATTTTACATATGGGACTGGGGTTTTGTCTACATTTGGGATAAGAGGGTGGGGTTTTATTCGCTGGGGTTTCGTCTTCTGGGGTTTTTGTCTACTGGGTTCTTGTCATATAATCCTTGTAATCATAACTAAAATATATTTGTATAATTTCAGTTACATTATGACAATAGTCGAAATTTTATTGCAAAATTTGAATAAGGAAACATTTGTGAAACTGATAATATATCATTATCACATACAAAAAATATTAAAAGTATGAATGTTGGCAGAAGGATAATATATATCAATATCAGGTGTTGGGATTATGGGTGCCGGTTTAGTATGTGGCCTACCTTTTTGATGTGGCCTACGATTTTTTTTCTCTGCTATAGTATATGGCCTACGTATTCGACGCACCGAGGAACGCGCCAAGCTTTGCAGTATATATAGTTTGTAATCTTTAAGTAATAACATTTCTCCGTCTGTGATTCCTTTGTCATCACTGTTTAACAGAGGTACGTTTTTCAAATTTTACCATTACATTTAATGTTTTTTAAAGTGTAACTTACTAGTTGAAACTTGTTGCTATATTCTAATTATTTGTTTATATTTTTCATAATTTTTCATATTTCTTTGCAGTTAACCTTACCCATCCAGAGATGTTGCTCAGAGAATTTTATTTGACAATTGCTGCTGGTAATGAAAGTGCAACGTCATTTTTACGAGAAAAGGGTATCCTACAGGAACAACATTTATGTAAGAAGTGTGATGGTCCCATGAGACTAGCAAACAAAAAATCCCGTGGACAAGAGAGAATGGTCTGGAGATGCAAACAAAAAGGGTGCCAGGCAACCAAATCTACTCAAACTGGGAATAAGTTTTTAGCTTATACAGATCTCAATGGTAAGTTAAATAGCAGCCTGTCATTGTACCAAATTTTAGAGTTGGTTTACCTGTGGACCCTTGGAATGGGAGTGGAGACAGTGCAAAGTATTACAGGAAGGTCTAAACCAACAATAGTAGACTGGTTCAATTATTGCCGTGAAGTGTGCTCTGCAATAGTTTCTGTTGAAAAGAGGGGTCAGATGAAGGGCACTGACTTTTCACCAGTACAAATAGATGAGGCACCCTTTGCTGGTCGCAGAAAGTACAATAGAGGTCGCATGTTAGACGGTGATCATGCACCAGAAGAAGATGAAGATGAAATTGCTGAGAATAATCGCAATCATGGACGGAGAATCGATGGTCCATGGGTGTTCGGGTTGATTCAAGGACGAGATGTGAGGTACTTCTATGTGGAGAAGTGAAATGCAGAAACCCTTATATCAATCATCCAAAGGGAAGTGGAAGTTGGTTCGGTAATCCACTCCGATGAGTGGGCCGCTTATCATCAACTACAGCAAGTAGGATTTCATCATGCGACCGTTAACCATCAACACCACTATGTTGATTCAGCTACTGGCATTCATACTCAAAAAATTGAAAGATCGTAGTTGGAAAGTAAAATAGACATTCTGAAGAAAAAGCGTGGAGTCCCTTTTCATCACTTCCAAGGGCATCTTGATGAATACTGCTGGCGGTATTCAAAGGGACCTGATGGCGACTTATTTTTATGCATTTTGCAGGATATTCGAGAAATTTTTGTATGACGTTAATAAATTGCTTTTTAATTATTAAATGAAAACATTTTCAAAGTATTGTTGTTTGTTTCAAAATTTTCCTGAGGTAGGACACATTCAAATAGGGTAGGCCACATACTAAACCAGTTTCAAAGAGGTAGGCCACATACTAAACCGGCACCCAAAAATTAAGGGTACCATGTACTATTATGTTTCAACTCATAAGAATTTATCCTTCTACCAGTCTCAACTACTGTTACGGAAGAGTATGATTTTTCAGGACCAACATAGCGGGTATGTGTCTTCGTTTCTATCTAATGAATATGAACTACTAGTACTATTGTAACTGATGTATGTACATTCTTTTTACTGAACGATTTCCGTGTCAAGTTTCTGTTTCAGGATCGATGTGAAATATATTGTTTCAAAAGCACTGATGCATATCCATGTACAGCCACTATCCGAGTTACAACCTAGATAGGTTCCGACCAACCAGTCGTAAGTCGGATCCTATTCAAAATGGCCGACACGAGGGTTCTACTCTCGGATACATGATATCAATCTGTTGCGTTTTTAAGTAACTTTTCCTATTGAATACTATTAAATACAAGCTGTTTACTGTTTATTTATCAATGTTTTTAGTTTCATTCTTATAATTTTTTTTTTATGTTTTAATACTGTACTGTATTTCAGTATATATACGTATGCAGGTACTGTATGTATATACTATACCTGTATACACACACACACACACATATTAAATATAACCTTGCCTACCATTTTTAAGTTTTTTTATATTGTAATTTCCTTTTAATATTTTTCTTAATTCTTCAACTGTTGTATGTACTCTAAATATATGTGAATTTTAAGATCCATTTTTCTCATCCATTTCAATCCATTCTAAGTGTGAGCTATAGGTACAGTACATTTATCTTTGTATACAGCATTGAGTAAAAGGAGCAACGACTGCAGCAGCATTGTAGGCGAGAAGCCAAACGCAGAGTATGGGATCCAATGTATTCAATGTTGCGCCCAGCATGGCTTCTCCTGAAATAACATGGTGGACATTTTCTAAGGCTATCGACCCATAAAGGGGTCATTAAGCCTGGTGTGAAGTTGTTCAGTCTACTTTTTTTTTTTTTTTTTTTTTAACACCAGTTTCATGTTCGTTTCTCCCCGCAAGCTTGGGTTATATAAGGAGTCAGATGTTTGTCCACTACATTATTTCTGAAGAAGCCCTGGTGGGCGAAACGTTAAATACATTGGATCCCATACTCTGCGTTTGGCTTCTCTCCTACAGTTGTATACATTATTGTTTTCAGTTGCTTAGTTGTTAATATGTTATGGTGAGTTAAAGAAAGAAAATACTTATTATAGTGTATTCGTATTAATAAACTCATAATAGGCATCAGGTAGACATGGTCGTAAGTATGCAAATATCCTTCATCCATAATTTATCAAACTCTTCTGCAAATGCCTTAGCTGCAGGCGCATCACTGCTAACAGCCTCACCTTTCAACAACACGTGGTGAACCTGGTAACGATCTCGAAAGCAACAAAACCACCCAGCACTCACTATGAATTCATGTGAAGCATATTCTTCACCTGCACGTTCTTTCAACATGTGAAATTAACTTGTAGCCTAACTTTGCATTGCTTGCAACGTCACTCTCACATTTCTTTGCCTATTATCTTCCAACCACGTGTATAGCAACTTTTCCATCTCTGCCATAACTGCCGTACGCGATGCCGGTTGCCACAACTATCTTACGCGCTGTGCTGTCAGACATGTACAGTAAACTCATAATAGGCATCTGCTAGATGTGGTCGTAAGTACGGGTGGTCGTAACTCGCGTACGTGGTAACTTGGATAGTGACTGTATATCACTATCGTCCAATATTTAAGGCACCTGTAATGTGCTGTACACGATACAATAGCAATATTCACAATAAATACTAATGTAGGTTTTGTTCTGTAAAGATTCACTGGAGGTTTCTTGGAATATTGTGGATACGTGTATGTTTAGTGACAGGTGAAATTTGTTTGTTGAAATACATGTGTAGTTAGTTGTGCAAATAAAGTAATTGTAATCCAGTAATTGTGTGCATTTCAATGACCAGATGACTAGATTTTGAAAAACACCGAAGATGACTGCTTGTCAAGATTTGAGAGATTGAGATTATAACATGTGGTCACACTCACACACACATATGTGAAGGCCTAATTTATGCTCCGCACAAAATAATGTACATAGGATACAACCACTGATCTATATTGTTATGCAGATCAGTGGATACAAGTTAAAACATCCACATGTTCTCTTGTTTATGTCAGTTTTAGCGTATTTGTTTGATTACTTTTATGGTCAAATACCGATACATGTAGACATGTACTGTTTCATAAACCACACAGGAAAACTTATTTACAGATCACATCACTATCACGCAGCCCATACCAGCCACATCGGCCACGAGAGTAACACGACAGCTCCCATGACCGGCGGAGCAGTTCACACGTGCTAATGTTTTGATACTACCAATATGGCAGCCATGTCCCGCCTGCCCGTCTCACTCCTGGGGCAGCCCACGGCCCGTATACTCGATCCAGGTGTTTTGCAGATCAGTGCTACGAACAACTTCTGGCAAAGGGTACCGAGCTAAATGCAAAGACTCCGGCCAGGAACTACAGGGCATTGTGTCAAGATTAAAATCTCACAGAGATAAATGACAAGGTCAGCCACAGCATACAGAAGAAACTGATGACCCAGGTAAATAATTTTACTTATATTGTGTGCATTTCTCCCTTTTCATATGCATACATACATACATATACCAAGGCTTTTTCCCCCTTACAAGGGAGGTAGCCAAAAACGGAAAGGCATAAAATCATTTCCACCCATTCCATCCCTGAATACACTCCACACCCCTCCACCCTCCCTTTTATCTGAGCACCTCCTGGATGACGGGTCATCCCTGCACCTTGTCCACTGCCCTGGGTCAGAAGCAGTGTCGCAAGACACAGCACATCTACAGCAAGGCCGCTTCATTAAATCAGCGACCCCCCATTGAATAAAAGGAGAGGACGGGGAGAAATCCCTTCGGGCTGCGTCAAATTTTGATCACCCCCCATCCCCCTGCCCATTCCACCTCATGCAATCACAACATCATCCATATACAACCATTCTCCATTCACCCCTGTCTTCTGCCCTCTCCCATCCTTCCTTAACAGACATTCCCCTCTTCCCCAAAGCCCCCTTCACCCCATCCATCCACCTCATCCTAGGATGTCCCCTCATGTTCACTCCCTCCACATCTGCCTTCTATACCTCTTTTACTAGTCTTTCTTCACTCATTCTTTCCATGTGTCCAAACCATCCTAATATTCTTTCATCAACCCCATCTCCCAGCTCCATTTCCACCCCTGTTCTCCTTCTCACCTCCTCATTTCTCACTCTATCTAGCCTAGTAACCCCCATCATACTTCTCAGACACCTCATCTCAAACACATTCAACTCCTCTCTTCTTCTCTTATGTTCCATGTTTCTGCTCCATACAGTGCTGTTGGCACAATCACTCCTTCATACAGTCTCCTCTTAGCATCCATTCCCAAATGTCTATTCCTCATTACACTCTTTAATCCACCAAGGCATTTACTCGCTTCTCTCAATCTACATTCTACCTCCACCTTTTCCTGCCACATTTGCACCCAAATATCTAAAACTATCCACTTCCTCCAGTCGCTCTCCCTTAATGCTCACTTCCAGTCTACTGCTACTTTCACCCCTTGTACATCTTATCACCTTACCCACATTTATCTTTAGCTTTCTTCTATCACATACTCTCCCAAACTCTGCCACCAACTTCCTCAATCCCTCCACCGATCTTGCTACATGCGCAGTGTCGTCTGCAAACAACAGCTGGCTCACCTCCCACTTTTCTCCATTTTCTTTAACCATCTCCAATCCCTTGTCCACTACCCTTGCATTTACCTCTCGCACCACCCCATCCATGAATAAGTTGAACAGCCACAGCGACATAACGCATCCTTGACAAGGTCCCACCTTCACCTCGAACCACTCACTCTCTCCATTTCCAATCCTGACACAAGCTCTACTACTCTCATAAAAAGTCTTGATAGCTCCCAGAAACTTTCCTCCTATCCCGTATATCTGCATAACCTCCCACAGTGCCTGTATGTCTACCCTATCATAAGCCTTTTCCAGATCCATAAAAGCCCAAAAAACATCCTTCCCCTTTCCTATAGCTTTCTCACATATCTGTCTTATCACAAAGATCTGATCTACACAACCTCTACCTGTCCTAAATCCACACTGTTCCTCACCAATTACTCCTTCTGTTCCTCTCCTAATCCTCTCAAACAAGATCCTCCCATAAGCCTTCCCAACTACACTTAACAAGCTAATCCCTCTGAAACTACTACATTCACACTTGTCCCCTTTTCCCTTGTAAAGAGGAACTATACAGGCACTCCACCAGTCCTCTGGCACTCTACCCTCTCTCCAGCAAACATTAAATAACCTCACCAACCAGTCCACCACCACTATACCTCCCTTTTCAGACATTCTGCATGGCATCCATCCAGACCAGGTGCCTTACCTGCTTTTATCATCTTAACAACTGCCTTCACTTCATCCTTCCTTATTTCTCCTCCATTCTCCTCTCATTTCCCACTGCAGCTATCTTTCCTTCACATTTAGCAACTCCCTAAAATATTCTGCCCATCTTCCCCTTACTGCCTTCTCTTCCATTATCATCTCTCCATCTGCACCTTTTACCTTTTCTTCTCTACTTGATTTGCCTCCTCTTCCTCTCTTAATTTCTTTCCAAAACATCTTTTTATTACTTTCAAAATTTTCTGTCATACTCTTACCCCATTTCACATCTGCTCTCCTCTTTGCCTCCTTTACCTTTTGCTCTACTTCTTTTTTCTTTTCTTTGTACCTCTCATATGACTCCCTCGTCCTATTTTGTAACCAATCTGTGAAAGCTTGCTTCATCTCTTCTACAACCTTCTTTGTTTCCTCATCCCACCATTCACTACCCTTTCTTCTATTTCCCCCTGTCCTTCTTGTTCTACACACCATCCCTGCACACTTTATAACTCTCTCCTTGAACCATCCCCATTCCTCCTCCACACCCAGCTCTACTCTATCCTTTACTCCCTCCCACTCCTCCTTCAGCTTCTTTTCGTACTCCTTCTCCTTTTCCTTCAAAGAGTCCACTCTAAGAACCTCCCTAACTTTTGTCCTTTTCCTCTCCATCTATCCTCCACTCTCAACTTACCTTCCACCAGAAAATTATCTGATATTCCCCCACCCTCTCCCCTTAGCACATGTACATCTTTAACTCTTCCTATCATAATCCTACTTACCACTACATAATCCATTAGCGCTCTATCTACCACCCTTCCCTCCACCACCCTCTCCCATGTGTACTTATGTTTGACTTTCTTCTGAAACACTGTATTTGCTATCATCAACTCTCTTTCTAGACACATTTCCACCATCAACTCTCCACTACGATTCTTTCCTGGAACTCCACATTTTCCAACCACTCCATCGATTGGACCATTTCCTACCCTAGCATTAAGGTCTCCCAGTACTATTACATTGACATTTCTTCCTAAATCCTCTATGCACTCATTTAAATCTATCCAAAAGGCCTCCCTTTCTTCTACACTCTTCTCACTGCCAGGCCCATATGCACTTACAAAGACCCACATCTCCTTTCCCAGTTTCACCTTCATCCACATTATCCTTGAGGAAACCTCCTTCCACTCCACTACACGTTTACCTATCTCTTCACTTACTAGAATAGCCACCCCTTCCCTCCCTCGCCCTCTCTTCAATCCTGATAACCTCCCACTTACACTTACCCTTCCCTTTCAACTTGGTTTCACTCAAAGCCAACACATCCATCTTTCTTCTCACAAACATACTACCTATCTCTTCCCTTTTACACTCATCTGTATCACATCCACGCACATTAAAAGACCCAATCCTTAGGGTGCTGGTCCGAAAACTCCCAGACCCTCTTATGCCTTCTCTTTTTTGTTTAGGAATGTCCCCTGTGGGGCTACAAGGAGAAGGATGGCTAGTCCCAATCCCCGTCCCTTTCTTCTCGCCTCTTATGATCCAAGTGGGAATACTTGGTGGCAGTATTCTTTTCCCCCACCATACGCAACTATATAAATTTGGTGAACAATGGAGAGCATGTGCAATAAAAATGTGAAAGCCTAAAGAGATGATACTTCAATTTCATTACTTCTAAATTTGGGTAATGACTATATCACTATAATATACTGTATCCACTCAACTTTGGGGCCTAGATGATTGTTATTCATTTCATTCAACATTGTGTAATATATTTCATAGGTTCCATTGGAATTCAGCCCAAAGGGATTTAGCCTAACCTAACCCAACTAACCCATTATTCTTAGTGAATTTAAAAGTGGACTGAATCCTGTGTGGGCTGAATTCCAAGCCCACCTATTTCATATCCTGTTAATTATTTCCAAATAATTTAGTGGCTTGTGTGAATATGATCATTATCTAAAAAAATAACTACTGTACTCAAAAGTAGCCTAAATCACACTGTATTCATTCATTTATAAAGTATGCAATATGCTAAAATTTTCTGTTTCCATTTCAGGATCTGTATCAACAGCTTCAATACCTTCATCATCGGCTCCACTTGAATTATCTGCAAACCTGACTCCACCATTAAAAAGGTCATTATCAGACTCCTCCACAGGCACCACTTCTGCTAAATAATTTTCATCTAAAATTAAGTCATCAACATCTCTAGACAGATTTATCATAAAAATTCAGCCTCTCAAAAGGAAAATGTCGACAAAGAAGTTACAAGAATTATATTTGCTACAAATTCACCATTTCGTCTTGTTCAGTATCCTCAGTTTCTCAAGATGGTTCAGAACCTGAGGCCAGGTTATATTCCTCCATCCAGAAAAGATACTGCTGATAAGTACTTGGATCTTGTGTATGAAAAGAAATATAAAAAGTGTACAGATGACCTGAATAATTAAACTGTATGTCTTTCAATTGATGGGTGGTCTAACATCCATAATGAGCCCATAATATGTGTCACTCTAACAACATCCACTGGTCAGATTTATTTAGTTGACACAATAGACACACCAAGGAAACCTCACACTGCTGAATATCTTCTACAACTTGTACAAAATTCGATCAAGAAGGCTGAACAAGATTTTGGTTGTCACATTGGAACTGTAGACAGACAATGCAGCAAATGTCACCAAGATGAGAAAAGTCTTGGAGGAATCGAGTGAACCTGAGCATACTGTCCTCAAATATGGATGTGCAGCACACCTACTAAATCTACTGGCTCATGACCTTGAGATTGATAATGTAAAACAACAAGTGGTCCATGTAGTTAAATATTTTAGAAATCATTATGCTGCTTCAAAGTATCGGCAGGAAGGTGGTCAGTGTCTAGCCATGCCCAAGGACACAAGGTGGAACACAATGTCAGACTGTCTCAAGGCCTATATAAATAACTGGCCAATTCTAATAAAGATCTGTGAAGTCAACAGGGAAGCTATTCATACTGAAGTAAGAAACAAAGTATCAAATTTAGGCCTAAAACATTCGGCTGAGGAATTACTGGATCAATTGCAGCCAATAGCAAAGGCTCTAGTTGAGGTACAGAGTGACAAGTGCACTATTGCTCAAGTGGTAGATGTTTGGAAGAAATTACTTAGCCATTTCACAAATAAACAAGCTGAAAAACTGGCGGAAAAAAAGGTATGAACACTTTATCACCAAAGCTCACATACTTGCCAACATGCTTCATCCAGCACTTCAAGAATAAATGCTCAGTGCAGAAGAGGTGAATATTACTATGGAGTATGCCAATGAGAAATATACAACACTTGTTCCTGTCATTATGAAGTTTCAGGCAAAATCACCTCCTTTCCAGGCGTTCAAGTTTACTGAGTCTGTGACCAAGACCCTGACAGCTATTGAGTGGTGGGATTCACATACAGCCATTTTAGACAGTGATATTCTATTATCAGTGCGTCAACTCCTAACTGCAGTAGCCTCATCATCAGGAGTTGAAAGAGTTTTCTCCTCCTATGGACTTATACACACAAAATTAAGGAACTGCCTCGGTAATGAGAAGGCAGCCAAATTGGTCTTCCTTTTCAAGACAATGAACTCAAATGTAAATGATGATTAATGTAAATAATGATTTTCTCAAATATAAATGCAAATAATGATTTTTGTTCTTATATATTCAACTACAAAATTTCTTTTTGCAAACTTGCAAGGCATGTAATTTCTCTTTTTTGTCAATTCTATACTTCCATATGCTACAATAATAAAAATTATGTTCATCATTTCTGTAACTTCTTAATCTAATAAATAAAAGTGGTTTCGTGTCTGTCTGTCTGACTTTTCTCTCGATTCGATCGATCGACTAATTTCGATTTCGACGACTCAACCTTACTTTGTAAATGTTTCAGATTAAATTTGGCTCCAATTCATGAGTAGCATTAAAAGTAATTGAGCTTTTCGAACAAATATTGGCTAATTAAAAAAAAAAAAAAAAAAAAAAAAAAAAAAAAAAAAAAAAAAAAAAAAAAAAAAGTCAGACTTTTTTCTCGATTCGATCAATCGACTAATTTTGATTTCGACTACTCAAAATTACTTTGTAAATGTTTCAGATTAAATTTGGCTCCAATTCATGAGTAGCATTCAAAGTAATTGAGCTTTTCGAACAAATATTGGCTATTTTTTTTAAATGAAAAATAATAATAATAATAATAATAATAAAAATATATAAGAAAAATAATAAAATACACTTGCCATACATACCTATGATAAGTTATTAAAATTGAGAATAAATTCGATAAAAAAAAAATTTTAAACGAGCTAATATCAATTTCATCTCTATATTATACAATTTATTCTTTTAAAAATTTGTTAATTTTTTCGATCGATCCAGGTGACGCAATTCGAACTGCCTGATTTGTTGTTCGTCGAATTGCACTTTAGGTTAGTAATAAATTACAAAGGATTACAATAAATTACAAATGATCACAAAGGCGACAGGAGACCTTTTGGTCCATATCTAGGTCGGATGCGAAAAAAAAATCATAATAATAATAAAATAATAATTATAAAAAAAAACTATTAGTGTATGCAACAAACAAAATACATAAATAAATGCATAGGTATAGTTTAATAACAAACAGGTAAACAGTAAATAATAATAAATTGACACAACTAATAATAAATGAAAATCAAACAGACAAATGATAACAAAGCAAAAACAAACAATACAGCATCTTGCTTAGGTGTTTATCTAAATGAGTCTTAAAGCTTCGAACTGAACTACATTGCACTACCTGTGCAAGAAGTTTATTCCATTCATGAACTACACGGTTGGCAAAGTTGTTTCTACCTACTTCCAAATTAAATCTATTTCCAGACAGTTTGAGACCATTGTTTCTTGTCGGATTCTCATTCAGTGTGAAAACTTTGTCACTTTTGATGTTGTCAATTCCCTTTAGAATTTTAAAGACCTGTATCAAGTCACCTTTGAGTCTACGATATTTTAGGGAAAACAGATTTATATGTTTTAGTCAATTTTCATATGATTTATTTTTGATATTTGGAACCAGTTTTGTGGCTTGCCGTTGTACTTTTTCCAGTCTGTCAATATCTTTAATTAGATTCGGTGACCATACGGAAACAGCATATTCCAAATGAGGACGAACTAACGATTTATATAGCTTGTTAATGAGAGATGGACTTTTGAAGTCAAAAGATCGCGCACTCACTCCTAGAATCTTATTTGCATTCTCTGGGGCTGAAATACACTGCTAAGATGATTTGAGATCGTTACTGATAATTACACAGAGATCCTTTTCACTATCCACTTTTGTTAACAAATTTCCAAATAATTTGTAATCGTACTTAGTTATCATTTTTACCTATGTGCATAACCTTGCATTTACTTGTGTTAAATTTCATTAGCCACTTTTCAAACCATTGCTTTAATTTATCTAAATCTTCTTGAATATCTAATTGATTTAAGTGATCATTTGCCATTTCGCGCAGTTTTGCAAGATCAGCAAATTTGGAAATAGTAGATTTTAGTCCATGGTCTATATCATTTAAATATATTATGGATAGAAGTGGCCCAAGAACGGAATCCTGAGGAACTCCAATCGTAACATTTTTTCATCTTGAAGTTTTGCCATTTAAAACAACTCTCTGTTTTCGACCATTCAACCAATTACTAGTCCAATCTAATAAGCTACCACTTATTCCGTGTAAAGCTAATTCAGTAAGTAGTCTTTCGTGTGGGACGGTATCAAAAGCTTTTGCAAAGTCTAGATATATTAAATCTATATTGTTTCTTTTGTCGTAATTCGATATAACTGTGTTGTAGAATTCGAGTAAGTTAGTCATGCAAGAACGTTTCCGTCTGAAACCATGCTGGCTATCATTTATCAAACGGTTACTTTCTAAATGATGTTCGATAGCATCTCTGATGATAGTTTCCATTATTTTTCCTATGATTGAAGTCAAACTTATAGGCCTATAGTTATTTGGTTTCTTTTTGTCACCTTTTTTGAATATGGGAGTAACGTTAGCTAGCTTCCATTCTCTTGGGACATCTCCGGATATGATGGATTTCTTGAAAATAATTTCTAATGGAACAACAATCTCATTTTTAATTTCCTTTAAGATTCTTGGATGCCAACCGTCAGGCCCTGGTGTTTTATTAACTTTGAGTTTATCTATACACCTTTTATTTCTTCTCTTGTTATATTTACCGTAGTAAGTTTACCCTAGACTTTTCATAGGTTTCAGTTTGGAGTTTACTTTGAGGTGGTTTGCTTACGAATACTGAGGTAAATGATTGTTTGAAATATCACATTCCTTCATTTGAATATTCAAGTTGACCGTCAGCAGATAGTAGTGGACCAATGTGATTTGTAACAACATTTTTATCTCTAATGTAACTATAGAATTCTTTGGGGTTCTCTTTTGATTTATCAGCGATGCTCATTTCGTATTGTCGCTTTCTTTTTCTTTTTGTCTTTTTTTTAATCTCTCTGTATTGATACATAACTTTCATAGTCGTTAGATGCACCCGAGCACTTATATTTCTTATAAGCCTGTCTCTTTTTAGCAATACTTTTTTCAGTTTCTTTGTCGAGCCACTTTGGGCGAGCCTGATTTGGGGGACGTCTGTCCTTAAAAGGAATGTAAGTTTGAATCATCTTAGTGAGCGTATTTTGAAATATTTCCCACATCTGATCTACAGGTCTTTCGTTTAATTTTGCCTCCCAATCTGTAAGCTGAAGCTCCTGACGTAGTCCTATGAACTGAGCTTTACTGAAATTGGGTATTTTAGAAAGACAAGTATCTATTCTAAAATTGTTTAGGAGTTTGAATCTAACTAAGTTGTGATCACTATTTGCAACAGATTCACCGACTTCTACATCAGTTACCATGCTTTCGCGGTCGTCATCTCCTCATTCCCTCAATAAAACTGGTAATTATAGCGGTAGTGTTTCAGACTTGAATCCTTTTAGTATGGATTCTAATATCATCATTAACACTGTTAACAGTAGAAGTAGAAAAAGAAAAATAAGTGAAAATTGTAATAGTGAAAAAAAAAGTGAGATGGATGAAGAAGAAAAAGAGAGAATTAGGAATGGAAATAGGGAATATCAAAGGAGAAGAAGAGAATCATTAACTGAAGGTCAAAAGCAAAAAATAAGGGAAATTGACAAGGACACACATAGAAGTCAGAGAAAAAACCTCATTGATGAAAGAAGACAAGAAATTTTAGAAATTGATAGAGAAGCGCATAGAAGTCAGAGAGAAAACCTTAATGATGAAAGAAGACAAGAAATTTTAGAAATTGATAGAGAAGCACATAGAAGTCAGAGAGAAAACCTTAATGATGAAAGGAGACAGGAAATTTTAGAAATTGATAGAGATGCACAGAGAAATCAATTGAATTTGGAGCAAAATGCAAGAATATTACAGTCAAGACGGAATGATTATGCTCAAAAACAGACTAATAATAACTATGGTGAAGCGTTTACATACCAAAGCTCAAAAAATTATACAAATATGGCATATATTGGTCAAATGAATAAAATTTGTAAATATTGTCGAGCTAAACTATTTCAAAGTGAGCCTGCAGGTTTATGCTGTTCTAACGGTAAGGTAAAACTTAAAACAATTGGTCAACCACCTGAACCACTTAGAACATTAATGGAAGGCCAAACTTCAGATTCAAAAAACTTTTTGAAAAATAAAAGGAAATATAATAATTTTTTTCAATGACATCATTTGGAATGAAGCAATCAACTGAAATAAGAGGTTTTATGCCTGTGTTCAAAATACAAGGGCAAATTTATCATAAAATTGGATCTTTATATAACGAAGTTGAAAATAATTCTAAATATGCACAAATCTATTTTATTGATGATTTGGATAGACAGGCAGATATTAGAAATAATAGATTTAAGGAAACTAATCTTCATACTATCAGAGATTTACAAAACATGTTGACACAAAACAATGAATTAATACGACAAATAAAGACAATGTCATCATTCGTTAATACACCAGAATTAAAATTATCAATATGTGCAGACAGAGTACCAAGTGGAGAACATGTAAGAAGATACAATGACAGATTATCAGATGATATTGGTTTAGTAATGGTTGGTAATGAATTTCCAAGAAGGAATATTGTATTCACTTATAAAGATAATACAATAAGGAAAATTGATGAATTGCACAGATCATATGATGCATTACAATATCCATTGATATATTGGAGAGGAAATGATGGTTATAAATTCAATATTCCACTATACAGGCCTGGAAGTGATATTCCCATTCCTAACAAAAAAGTAACATGTCGAAAGTACTACTCACATCAAATACAAGAAACGAATGGAATCAAATAATAAAGTGTAGAAGACTATTTCAAATGTTCTTAGTTGATATGTACGCAAAAATTGAGTTTGAAAGGTTGTTATACATACAAAATAATCAAACTAAACTTAGAGTGGAAGAATATTCATTACTTAAAGATGCCTTGAACAGTGATAGAAATATTAATCCACAAGATTTAGGAAAAGCTGTTATACTAACCATCAAGTTATATTGGAGGTCCAAGATATTGGAAAGAAAGAACACAAGATGCTATGTGTTATGTAAGAGAATATGGTAGACCTGATTTATTCATCACCTTTACATGCAATCCGAAGTGGGATGAAAAAACAGAAAATCTACAAAATGGCCAAAATCCAGCAGATAGACATGACATTGTGGCAAGAGTATTTAAACAAAAATTAAATAAAATGATGGATGTTTTGGTTAAGAAGAAAAGCGGAATATTTGGTAAAGTGAAAGCATACATTTACACAGTTGAGTGGCAAAAAAGAGGCTTACCACATGCACATATATTATTATGGCTTGAACAAACTATACATGTAGACAAAATAGATTTAATAACATCTGCAGATACCAGATCTATCAATTGATAGAGAATTATATGATATTGTTGTAAACCAGATGGTGCATGGGCCATGTGGTGATCACAATAATCAGAGTCCATGCATGAACAATTCAAAATGCTCAAAAAAATATCCTAAAGATTTTATAGCTCATACAAGGTCAGAAATATCTGGATATCCATTGTATAGAAGGAGAGATAGTGAAAATGGTGGTCAAAGTGCAACAATAGTCATAAATGGCAAAACCTACACCATTGACAATTGATGGATAGTGTCTTACAATCCATTATTATTAAAAGCATTCAAAGCTCACATTAATGTTGAAATTTGTTGTTCAGTACAATCGATGATGTACATAATAAAGTATCTGAATAAAGGCAGTGATGCAGCAGTATTACAATTAAGAAGTGGTGAGGACTATAATGAGGTTGACAATTACATTTCAGGTAGATATTTGAATAGTAATGAAGCTGCATGGAGAATATTTGAATTCAATATACACATGAGACATCCAGCAGTTCAGCAACTTGACATTCACCTTGAGAATGGACAGAGTTTATTTCAATCCAGATAATGTACAACAAAGAATTATTAATCAAAAAAATACAAGTTTAACATCATTTTTCAAATTAAATGCAGAAGATCAGCATGCAAATACTTTACTTTATCGAGAAATACCTAATCATTATACACTTACTCCAGACAAAATGTGGAAAAGAAGATTAAATGGTAGGATAGTCAAAGCATGTGCTCAAATGTATACAGTATCTCCAAATCAAACTGAATGCTTTTGTTTAAGACTACTCCTTAATCATGTTAGAGGTCCTAAATCATTTAAAGAAGTTAAATATTTTGATGGAACAATACAATACATTCAAAGAAGCATGTTTAGCAAGAGGATTACTTGAAAATGATGATCATTTAAGATTTTGTATTCAAGAATCAATAATATCTAAATTGCCATGTCAAGTTAGATCATTATTTGGTTTGATATTAGTATATTGTAATCCAAGTAATCCAGTAGGACTTTATGAAGAATTCAAATCACAAATGTCCCTTGATATACTGAACCAGATGACTGAAAATCAAAATGAAGAAATTGATAACATTGAAATTGTATATTCTGAATTATTACACAGATTAGAATCAATTATAAATGAGATAGGAGATAAATCACTTAGAGATGTAGGATTACCAGAACCAATGTTTGATCAATTTAATGGTCAAATCGATTCTGATCCTAATACTGTAGATGAAACAACTAATTTTATTGAAAGAAATGAAATTATGCTAAATGTAGATCAAAGAGAAGTTTATGATAAGATTATTGATTGTTTGAATGGACTAAATAATACTAAGCTTAAATTCTTAGATGCTCCAGGTGGAACTGGTAAAACATTTTTACTTAATCTAATATTGGCTAAAAATAAAGTTATTAATGGAAAAAGTATTTCTGTTGCATCATCAGGAATAGCATCAACATTATTAGATGAAGGCAAAACTGTACATTCATTGTTCAAGTTACCATTTTCATTATCAATATCTGATGAATTTACAACATCAATAAGGAAAAATAGTAAATTATGGAACTACATTAAGAATTGTGATCTCATTATTTGGGATGAAGCTGCAATGTCACCCAAAAATATGTTGGAAGCAGTTAATAAAACTTTTAAAGAGATTAAAAATAGCAATGATCCATTTGGAAATGTTACAGTACTACTTGCAGGAGATTTCAGACAAATATTACCAGTAGTACCAAGAGGAACAAAAGCTGATGAAATTGATGCCTCAATCAAATCTTCACAATTATGGAATCTATTTGAAAAATTATCTCTAAGTTAATTCATTGAACTCAACTGATTTACAGTATTTCACAAATAAATTGGTTGAAATTGGTGAAGATAAAATCAATAGCTGTGATAATAGAATTGCATTACAATTTGGAAACCGAGTATCAACAATAGTAGCATTAATGGAATCAGTTTTTGACAACTTTGAATCTAATTACACAGATATGGACTATCTATCTGAAAGGGCTATACTTGCTACAATAAATGATGATGTTGACTCAATAAATAATGAAATGCTTGAAAAGATCAGTGAACCAATTTATACCTACAATTCAATTGATAAGGCAATAGATACAAATGAAGAAGTTAATTTTCCAGTTGAATTCTTAAACTCATTAGAAATATCTGGAATGCCACCACATTGTCTAAAGCTTAAAATCGGAGCACCTATTATACTGTTAAGAAATCTTAATTCACCTTAGTAATGCAATGGAACAAGAATGGTTGTCAAATAATGTTATAAAAGCTAAAATACTCAATGGCAAATATAAAGGTGAACAAGTGCTTTTACCAAGGATAAAGCTTATAAATGAAGAGCCAATTAAATGTTTCAAGATTGCAATTTCCAGTTAGATTATCATATGCAATGACAAATAATAAATCTCAAGGACAAACATTGAAAAAAGTTGGCTTAAATTTAACAAACGAAGTATTTACGCATGGACAATTATATGTTGCTGTATCAAGAATAGGAGATCCAAGAAATTTATATTATTATCAAGAAGAGGAGAAGACAAAAATATAGTCTACAAAGAAATTATCTAGAGATATGATTGAAAAAAAAAAAAAAAAAAAAAAAAAAATTACGAACAGTGGAGATAGTAACGTCCCTGCCCAACTTTCCGTCCATACAATGCAGTAATTATAATTTTTAAAAATTCTAGATGTATATCTCTAAGAGTGAATATACAAAAATAAAATCCCTGCTAATTATTTAGTAAATTTCTTTGTAAATCTTCTCATAATTTTATGTGAAATATCTGGCGGGTGCATTAACAATCATCTTCCTTTAATAAATTGGATAATTTTCATTGAGAAAAAATATATATCTTTTTTTTTTATTTAAATCAAGAGTTTATCGAATTCATCAACATGCTGAGATCTCAGGGGTGAAGCCCCTTTCTAGCAAAATCTAGTACAATAATAAAATTTTATTATAAAGCCCAGTGTCTTAATTTTATTCATGCCATTTCAATTTCCAAAGCATAATACGAAAATCATTTTAAATCACTGATGTTTTAAAAAAAAAATCATCTGATTAAAATAATTATTTAAATCAGCCAACCCTGATGGACACTTTAAAGGAACAAATAAACATAGAAGCAAAAGCTTACCAGACTGCAGCAATTCATCAGCGAGCCGGGCCTTCTTTACAGAGGTCTGGAAAAGGACTGCATTCTTCTGCTGGTCTTTCTCTAGGTTGTGGAATCCATTCAGAAGAACATTTGCCAGAAGACAGAACATCTTGGGACAGTCAATGTCAATCCCACTGAAGCTGGCCAGTGTCAACAAGATCTCCACCAGTCTTTTCTGGCAGCAGGAATGGTGATAGGCTTCCTTGATGAAACACAGTCCACATCTGACAAGGTCAAAAGTGCACACATGTGGAGTTGTCAGGGAATCTCTGGACACTGTCTCGATAAAGTCCTTAACATCACTGGTCACAAGAGGTTCCTCGGCACTGAAGACCACATCGTCCGCACACTTCCTCTCAAGCCACCCCGCTACATAGGCTGCACTGCACTCTTCATTCACAGTCAGTGTCACATTTGTGGTGCACCTCTCAATAGAGGCTGCATCCTCTAGGTCAATTGCAGTCCCCAAGCAGGTATGTTCCTTCGACACAAGGTGGACATCGATGGACTGGAGGTTTACAGCAGCATACCTCGTGAGGTGCTGCTTGCATGCGGAGAACACATCCCCAGTGGTCATGAAAGAGTTTGCACCAGTTGATTGACAGTAGACTGAGAACTCCCCCTCAAGCCGGTCACTCTGGATCTCACGCAGCAGGACATAATGGAAATCAGCATTTCTGAACAAGTAGCAGCAAACGGCAATCAGTCCCTGCATAGTCTGCACTAGTGCATTCTTGGTGTCATGGGTGAAACACTTGATTCCATTTGCTCCATGTCCTGAAGAAGCCTCTTGGAAAATCTTCAGGAAATTCAGCAGGCTGGTTGACTGGGGATACTGAACAGCTTGAGATGGATTGTTCATGCGCTGATCTTGCCCCTTCTCAGATATATTCACTAAATTCCACCAGTTGAGGATGATTTAGATGAACTTTGCAGTGTCATGACATCCTCTGAGCTTCAATGAAGCCACAACCTTTTCATTAAAGACCTTCAAGACATGCTGCACATTTTGTAGTTGAAATCGTGAGGGGTTGACAGCAAATTTAGTGAGGGGAGTAGTCTTCAGAATACTGCCTTTTTCTGACTCATACAGTTCCTTGATGTCAGCAAATGATGCTGTTGTTTCATTGTCAAGACTGATCTTCTGGCACTTCTCACTGATCCAGTTGTTGCGGATGCACTTCAGAAGATGCACTGTGTCAAAAAGGAAAACCCATACGCACTCTTTGTCAAGAGGATGCTTGGCTGGCATGGCAATCACCCGGAAAATCAAACAGCTTACAGTACTGCTGGTTTATCTTGTGATTGTCTGTGATAGACCCTATGACACACCCACCTGCCCTCTCAACATCAGCTGCCGCCTCCTTCACAAGCTCAAGCTGGTATGCTGCTGTGAGTTTGTGGACGGGTGTCACAGAAATCATAATACTAGGCCCTCTGTGCAGCGACTTCATCATAATACATAGCATAGAAATGGCCTTACAGTCTGGCTTGTTCACTGCCATGCCACTCAGAAACCCCACCAGAAAATGCAACAGTTGGCCGAATCTGTACTTCATCTATCAAGAGAAATACATTCTTCTGCTGCAGTGGCTTCACTTTGGCAAATGTTTCCCTCATCACCTGATCCTTGTCAATAGATGAAGTGATGTACTGTAGCTTGCGTTTCCTTGGCAGCACCAAAAAGTCTCTGAGCTGTTCATAACTACACTTGGGGTATAATTCAAGAGCAAAACAATAATCATTCGTGGAAAACTGACGTGTCAAAAATACCAGCTTCTTCTCATTCTCGGTGTTTACACAGGCTGACGTGTGAGTTTGAAGAAGAGTGACAACAGCGGCGGCGCCAGGAATTTCTAGTTGGGGAGGCTAAGGGGGGGCTGAGCAAATTTTTGGGGGGGCTAATAGTAATATGATAATACACATATATTATCCTCATTTCAGAAGGGGAGGGGGTTAATGGTAGGGGCACTGATGGCTGACAAATCTTTATCCCTTGCAATTAAAAATTCCACTTAATAAAATTATTTCAATGAGTGTTTTAAATTTTCAATTTACTCATTTCAGTTGGGGGGGCTAATGGGGGGGGCTGGCCACTTTTTTGGGGGGAGCTAAAGCTCTCCCAAGCCCCCCCCCTGGCGCCACCACTGAGTGACAATAATCTCAATCTTTTTGTCAAACGGGATGTCACAGTTAATTGCTAAGCGCACAGCTTCGGCGAACTGACCAGACGACCTCAAACCATTGTTGGGATGAAGTGTCTTACCCAGTGGTACACTAATGCCCTTCTTGAATGCACGGCAGATCAGTGGTCTACACAACGTAGGCGTGTTTTCGACAATCACAGAGTCTACACTCGCTGAAATTTTCTCTCATAAACAGACACACTTACCTTTCTTCCAATCTTGAAATTATTAAGTTCTTGTACTGCTTCTGTAGGTCACGTTCAGGTCTAAAAGCATCAAATGAAGTAATCGTATCTTTCTGAAGAAAATGCCTCAGTTTCTTGTCTTCGGCCTTCGCCGGGCGAGGTACAGGTTTAGTAGATGGCAGACATGAAGCAGGCACATTGAAGACACTGGGAGGGATCGCAGGTCGCGTAGAATTACCAGGCAATTTGATAGACGGCGTATTGGGACCCCAGTGTTTCTCACAAATGAAAAATTTGTCATTATCAACAACAAAGTTCTTGCGTAGTGGCAGCACATCAATCCACTTCTGTCTTTCATAACGGTCTTTTGGCAGTCGAAACAATCGGCACCTGTTATAATTACCGTTGCAGTTCACAACACCACGCTTATTCGGCATTTTGAATACACAAAATCAGGAAAAACCTATATAGACAAATACAATCCACTTCTCAATGCAGCCACGCGGGAAAGACGGGGTAACAACGACTTAACACCACCATTGCTAGTAGCACACTGGAGCAGTATTGCCACTCTGGAAAACGAATAAAACCTAGACCGCGTGCCAAAAACTACTACACTGAACAAAAAACTACTAGATTCGAATTATATTACGCAACATACACATGAAAACATTTTGAAGTTAGAAAACTGTATACTGCCTGTTATGGTGCAATAATCCAAACTATGAGCTAAACTCGTCACTTGTATGCAAGACTGTTGTAGCATTGCTCTTTACGATTCTGCACTTAAAAATGTGCACAAACTAATAATTCGGATAATACAAACCTCAACCGTCCTGCAAAAATCTATGTACTAATGTAACTAATCAATCGTGCAAACGTACTATGAACAAATAATAAGTGCGCCAATTTGACTGACAATTTCTATGGAGTTCGTATGATGATATACATTAAATTCATAGTAACAATACGTGTGAATGTGTTATAGCTAATTTTCAAAACCTCTCAGTGACAAATCATGCTTTCGTGGGATATTTCGAGAAGTATTAGACAGAAATGATGCAGTAAAATAACATTTTGCGAAAACAGATACAAACTTCGACGCGAGCGCGACAGCCTGCTATGTTTTGTACTTTGTAACAAGGATGATTTTATGCCTTTCCCTTTTTGGCTACCTCCCTTGTAAGAGGGAAAAAAGCCTTGGTATATGTATGTATGTATGTAGGATGGTTGCGTGATTAGTAGGCAGGGTTGCCAATTTAGCACTTATGGTGCCAGATCTGGCACTATTTTTCTGTGGCTCAAACTTTTTCAATCTAGCATCTGGCTCCAAATTTGGCTCCTTAATGCAAAATTAAACGTTACATATTAGGATCTTCAAAATATACTAGATTCTTGATATCCATGACGAAAAACCACTAGACTACTAGATTGAGGCTAAAAATAATAGATGTAGTGGGAAAACACTAGGAGTGGCAACCCTGCACTGGACTGGCCTTCGCTAGCGGACCCAGGGATCTGGGTGCGCACGTCCTGTGTAATAGTAGTCCTTGACATATATATATATCAAGGAGAAAAGCTATGAAATGCAGTGCAACACTATACACGGATTTGGATATATCTATTGAAATCAAAGGTACAAAACAGTCATAATTCTAATACTTCTAAAGTAGATGTCACGAAGGCCAGAGTTCAAATGAATGAGCACGCTTCTGCCACCAGAGAAAAGACCGTAGTGACGTGATGCATCCTACGACCCGTCACACACTGATCAAAGAAATCTTCGGAACTAACCTTTCCAAGTTCCTGTAGTTGGCAAGCGTAATTCGCAAGGGTGTCCCTGCCAGCCAGCGGTCAGCCAATCAGGAGCTCCTCACGTTCCCGCCAGCCTCCCTTAAACGGTCGGCGTTTCGCCGAGATGGGCAGAAGAGTACCGACCAGCACACACAACATCTCCTCGTCCAATCTTCTAGCCGTCCCATCGAGCCTCGACGTCATCATCTGCTACCGCCTCGCTGACGTTAGGCTCCACGTCCAGCTACAAACATAAGCTCCACTAATCTGTGTCCTTAGTCCGAGCTTCACCTATATTTCTCATGTGACACTTCTAGTGTCGCACCTTGTGGTTCATTACCAAAAGAAAGATTAGATATTTTGTGTTGATTTTCATTTGTCCTGCCGTTGTTCCGAACTAAACTACAAGCCAAGTCAGATTATTGACAATACTGTTGTTAATCTCCCTGTTGTCGCAGCGCGTGCTGAGATTGGAAACTCAGAGTCTGTTAAACGCACGATTCGCATCCATAAGCGCCATTTTCTTCCGAAAGATCCCGCTTGTCTGCAAGATTTAAAACTGGACGATTCATGGACTATGTTGGATGGTCAGGAGTTCATGTTCTATGATAGTGGTGCTGATAGCAGTAGACGGATTATTGCCTTTGCAACTGAAGAAGGATTGCGTTATCTTGCTCATTCCACTCAATGGTTTATGGATGGCACATTCCGGACTGCTCCGAAACTCTTTCATCAACTCTATATAATTCGTTGCCCTTTAGGCGAGTCGGCGATAACATGTGTCTGCTCCTTTCTTTCTGGCAAAACTCAGAGCATTTCTGAAGAACTGTGTGCCACACTAAGATTCAACCTTGATCCTACGACAATCACAACCGATTTCGAACTCGCGACTGTGAGTGCTATCCGGACTGTATTCGGGGATCACGTTCAGTGCCACGGTTGTTTTTTCCACTTGACGCAGAACACCTGGAGGAAGATACAGCAATTAGGCCTTGTGACACTGTACAAGACAGATGAAGAAAGTAGATTATTTTGTTCTATGTTAGATGCCTTGGCTTTTCTGCCATGGGACAGAGTTTTGGAGGGGATGAAATTTTTAAGAACTGTTATTCCGGTTCAACTCAGTTGTCTGGTAGATTATTTCGATGCGACCTACGGTTCTGGAGGATATCGTTGTATCCAGATGCCTGCCGAATGCCCAGGTGATGTGCTACCGCCGCTTCGTATGTGCCGAACACCACTCCTATTTCCACCCGAACTTTGGAACGTACATGAAGTAACCTTGCCTGGCGGGCACCGTACGAACAATAGTGATGGGCAGATAACGGTTTTACCGGTAACAACCTTAACGGTACTCGTACTTTACCGGTAAAAATTCTGGTACCGTTCAGGTTCCGTTAACCGATAACTCGATAAGCTATACCATAACACTCAGAGAGCGGTAAGCACGTCTTGCTTTGGTGGTACTGAGTGACGGACTAACGGCACGGGCCCAGTGTGCCGCTAACTTTACCGGTAAAATACCGTTAAGGGATGAACCGCTAATATTTCGGTAAGCGCGTCTCGGCTTGGCGGTACTGGCAGCGTGACGGGCCCAGTGTGCCGCTAACTTTACCGGTAAAATATCGTTAAGGGGTGTATCGCTAAGGTCTCGGTCAAGATCTATATATACCAGGTCTAACCACTTCCGACCGAATTTCGAGGGAGTTGGCGCAGGGGGTCCGTGACGTCTACTGGCTGCGCATAGTGGGGTTCGCTCGCCCGATCGCTGTTAGTTGTAGCTGATTCGTTCGTCAGATAGGTTATAGCCTCTGCTCGCACCACTCCACGCAATTAGTTATATTCTGGCAATTTAAATCTATATATATACCGGTATATATAGATCTTGACAATATGGCTTATTGTGCCGTAAAGGGTTGTGGCTCAAACCAAAGAGGAAATAAGCAAACTGTTAATTTTCATCGTTTCCCTGCAAATATGGGGTGTTAAAGTTGGACTGAGCTGTGTGAAAACAATAACACTATTAATGTAAAAAATACACGACTCTGCAGTCTTCATTTTGGATCCCCTGATTATAAAAGACAACTCAAGTACAAGCTTCTCGATCTACCAGTGCCTAAGTGTCTCAAAGTCTTGAAGTATGATGCTCTTCCAACACGAAGGATACCAAAACTCGAAGGTAAGAAGATAATAATTACCACTACCTAGTGTATGAATAATGGTTGTACATAGACCAGAGAGAGAGAGAGAGAGAGGGAGAGGGGGGGTTGAGAGGTTTGAGGGATTTGAAATACTGAGAGCACGTAACATGGAAATTGACCGTTATAGCAGTTCGTCATATTCGGTGCTCTCATAAGTGCCAAATAAATTTCAGTTCAACACTATGTTAGCACGAGAAAGAGAGAGGACAGTATAAATCTTAGTTTGTGTGTGTGTGTGTGACAACTATAATCATTAACCCTTACAATGCTGGTCAAATAAACTACTTCAATGCCGGCTGTAATTTTGTGCTTGGCTCTAGTAATTATTTTCATAGCTTAAAAGGACAAAACTACCCTCGCATTTTCCCTTATTTCTCCCCTGTGTCTCCATGCAAACCGTATCTACAGAGCCAGGAAAGTTAAATAAGAATGACCGTGGCAGATAGAGGGTTAAAATATATATATTTTTTACAGAAGATCCTGACAATGCAACTGCTGTGTCCCACAAGAAGAAGAAAGAACCTAGCAGGCTGGAACTTCTCCCTGAAACTGAAGCAAGGGAATGCCAATTCAAGGTATGTCTTGTATTATTTGGTAAAATCATCATGTTAGTATTTATGATATATATCATATGTTAGTATTTATTATATACAATATGATATCATGTTAGTAATTATGATATACAATATGATTGCTAATACAGAGAGAGAGAGAGAGGTGGAGAGAGCCAGGAAAGTTAAGTAAGAATGACCGTGGCAGATAGAGGGTTAAAAATATATTTTTTACAGATGATCCTGACAATGCAACTGCTGTGTCACACAACAAGGAGAACGAACCTAGCAGGCTGGAACTTCTCCATGAAACTGAAGCAAGGCAGTCATTGCAAGCAATGCCAATTCAAGGTATGTCTTGTATATTTGGTAAACTCATCATGTTAGTATTTATGATATACATTATATGTTAGTATTTATTATATACAATATGATATCATGTTAGTAGTCCAGTCAAAATACGGTTTGACCCTGAACAAATTCCAAGAATGCGTTTTATGAGTTTTTTTTTATTACTATTATATGTGGGGAACAACATACTAAAAGTTTACCAAAAATTGATCACCACAAAGGTCCTAACTATGACGTCATAAAATGATGACAGCCATCGCACTAAAAATAACCAATATTTCCATATTTCAAAGCTGTAGCTGTTGCTTACAGAAGAGTTTGCATTTTTTATACTATATATTTTGATATAACAATTTTTATACAAAGTTTTATACTAACTACATGGACAGGCGAGGTCATGACGTCATTAATGACGTCATGACACATGTACATTTCTAAAGATTATAGAATACACAGTGCATGCTAAGACGTACCTCATCACTGAATAACCGTGTCAGTTCAATAGTCACTATTTTCATCATCAGACACTGATTCCTCACTCCTATTGTCACAATGCCCTACTAGACATGGTCCGCATACCCGTGAACAGATAAGTCCGGGTCTTTTGTAAGTGCATCGAAGTGTACTACAACCACCAGAACAGTTGCAGTGAATTATTTTCAGAAGCGTTTCTGGCGCAGGTGAAGTATCCATCATCACTGGAACTAGACTGTTGTTCTGCAATTCCCATCCCCATTCAGTAGTGTCCATGGCCTCACCATCGTCCATCCAAAGCGTCACCTGGAGGTAACTCCGAAGGGCATGATACTTCGTTGCAGAGGCGGTTGGTGGCAGTTGTTCAGGTGTAACAAAGCTTTTGGCTGAACCAACTTTTTGGCAGAGACTAGAATACCTCATTGCAGACAGATTGTCTCCAGGTTTGCCCCCGAACAATGCCACCATCGCTTTACACCCAGCGTCTTCAATCTCAGCTATGTTTTTCTTAGGTGTGGAAAACATCTTAGCACAGCTCTTTAAGACAGAGTCTCCCTTCAAAACCTTGTGTAGAGCGGATTTTTTTCAGATTCCAAAAACCGCGGAAGTGGTATCACATCCTGTGAATGCATGCAGGAACAGAAGACTGCTGCAGACATCGTATCCAAGCAACTTCTTCATAACCTTAATGTCGTATACTGTTGCAGGACTCCCTTTATCCGAGTAGAAATAAAGCTTGTTGTCATCGCTGGTTGACGCGTGATGAAGTAACAACACCAATAGATCTGTATCTTCGCCAATGACACTAGTACTTTTGTTGGATGACATTGACACTGCTGCCTTAACAATCTCCACATCTGCATCCCCCTTTGATTGTATTACGTGGCAACCTCTGTCCTTCATGCGTTGTGAAATGAGATTGATAAGAGACTGTTTGTTTTCCACATTCGAAAGGAAATCCTCCTTTTTTCCGACAAATTTCGTTCCTTCAGCAATGTTCACTTTGTTACTTGTTCGATTTTGGCGGCGTCTCTGATGGGTAATGTCCTTAGTGTTTGGTCCTCCAATGTAACCATTAAATACTATCGTAGCCTTACCATAGTGCTTTACTGTGAAAATGCATAGTCGTCAGCGATTGAACAATATGTCTTTCCTTCTGACCACTTCAGTCGATGGAGAAGAGAACCTCCGTCAAGAACGTTATGTTCCACTTCTGGTACATCCTTGAGTACTGCGTCATCTGAACTCTGTTCTTTTATAGCAGCCATCAGTTGTGCTTTGTTTGGTTTGCGTAACAGATGTTTTGCTTCAAAGAGGGATGGTGGGTATGGTGAAAGTTCATAGGCCATCACCTCATCAAGGGAAAGATCAGCAGTTTGAGACACCAAAAGAAACCTTTGGAACAAAAGAGCGGGGTCTATTGTTTTGTCCTTAGCAACGTCAACTGCCACACTAGATGCCAGGGTCTTGGCTTTCATAGACCGCTTGTACAAAACGGAAAACAGTGATTGACCCTCCATTGTTGCCACTATTTCTCTGCCAATGGTAAACAGGTCATGGACATTCACATCCTTATTTGCATTGACACCGGTGATAATGTTGCGAAGAGACACTTCATCAGAGAAAGGTGAAAAGGTCTTGAGTTTATCTGCAATTTTCTCCAGGTCTTCACGATCTCTTCTCGTCCTTGATGCTCTTGCCTCCTTGTGTTGTTCACTGGTGACAAAGCTCTGGCGAGTGAAACCCTGCATTGCATCACTGTAGGAAGGGGACACTGGCACAGAGTCCACAAGGCCCTCTGATGTTCGGACATTTCACTTCCTCTGGCGAGTCCTCCTGCAGTTTTTAAGGAGCGCATCAGAGCTTGCTCGATGACTAGGTCGCAACCCAGGCCTGCCCAGTACTGATCAGTACGCCTTACAACATGCAAGCCATTCATAAATCTATGGAACATTGATGGCCTCTTACAATGTTCTAGAGTGGTCATTGACTGGAGGTAAAGGTAGGCGGACTTCACATAGTTCCCATGCCCTACAGCTGCAAAAATGGGCAAACATTTGGCTACAGCATGAAGGTGCATCAGCCAGGATCCTGTACGATCGGCCTCGATAAGCTCCCTTGCAATTCCTACCATCTGTTGGTAATTCAGCCATTGTTTACTGGTACGAGAGTGAGCGGATAATTCATTTCTTTTGGTGGACAGGAGGTGGACAATTTCACTAAGGCAGGTAGAAGTGATGACCGAATTCAAGTCAGTCCCCTGTCAGTGTCCGAGCATACAACTGCTCAAGTTCTTGCAACAGGTCTGCAAAATCGGGATGGTTGCAAAGTACTTTGTCTGCAACTTGTTGTGTAAGACACTGATCAAGGAGGAGATGGCCACGAACTGCACGCTGAACTGCCTTTCCAGTCATGATGTGTTGCACAGCATTGTCACCGTAAATTGTTCCCAAGATCTCTTTGATTCCACTCCCATCCAACAACGTTCCTATGGCACCCATAAGATTCATCAATGTGTGGAAGCTCCCGAGCATCAGGACAACATCTCGAACCGGGATGTCTTCAGGCACCTCGTGTTTGATTTCTGACGCTTTCCAGTAGAGTGGCTGATCGAATGTAACAACTGCAGCGGACCGGTGTTTATCAGCAAGGTTGCACAGATACTCAAGAGTGGAGAAAATGCATGACTTGTCTCCGGAATACATGTCAATAATGGGCAGGAAGATTACTGAAGACGACTCCGGATGATCACAGTCTTTATGTAGCATGTGCATCATTCCATTCCAGCTCGGTGCAGGTATTATGGAACTTATTATTATTATTATCATATTGGGATAGATGTGACAGTGTTAGTCAAGCTGGTCGGTGGGAATGGCAAAATATGATAGACGCTGAAAGGCGAGTCGCCTTATATACAAAAATATGACAGACACTGAAATGCGAGTCGCCTCATTTTATAGCTTTGGCGGCCATATTCTTTGACGTCACATTTGGACCCTTTGTGGTAATCCTGTTTTGGTAAACTTTTAGTATGTTTTTCCCTACATGTAATACTACCAAAAAAAGCAATAAAACGCTTTCTTGGAATTTGTTCAGGGTAAAGGTTTTTTTTTTTTTTTTTTTTTTTTTTTTCGTATTTTGACTGGACTAAGGGAGGTCCCTCGAAGAAGGTGTGCCGACGCAGCACAAGAAATGCGGTATCCTTAGGGCATTTGGTGCATCGGTTTCTTTGCTTTCTGTGGCGACATTCTTGATGACAACTTGATGTCGAAGGGTCTCACTTTGGATGAAAGGACTGGCAATATTGAAGGAAAAGACGAGAGAGGGGAGTTTGCGTCCTTGTGATGTGGGCAGTTTTGTGTTGTTTTTGCTCTCGTTAAATGGCCATTGTAAGATGGGCGCTTGGATGTTCCTTCTTGTCCCTGTGACTTTGGTTGTGGGTTCTTTGTTGCTGGGTCTGTTTCTGGACTTTTGGCGTCGTTGTTCTCCACTTGAGAGGGACCTCTTTACTTGCCTTTCTTGTTTGCCTTGGAGGGGCAACCTTCCTGTCCCTGGTTAACCCGACGATTGTTCTTGGGATGTTTTTTCCTGAAGATTTGGGCAGTTTCAAGGTGTAAATGGATGTGGACATCCATCTGATCCTCTGTTGTTGTAGAGGGGCTGCATGGGAGGCCCGTTAGCCATGGATGGGAGAGTATTCCGCGAAGAGAGAGACGGCTCCACGGGTCTTTCTTAAAGCAACGCAGGATAAGGTCGCGGCCTAATTTGGGGACGTTGTTGGGGAATGGCGGTTTGGCCCTCCGGATGGATGCGTTACTGTTGAAGGGATCCTCGCGGCATACGAGGTAATAAAGGAGCGTGCCCAGGCTCCAGACCGTTGCAGGGACGTGTATGAACTTGCCGCCGTTGATATATTCCGGGGGCCAATATATAGGCGTTCCGCCTGTCTTTTTCCCATTGTAACTCGTAATGAGCTCCCCACTTCCAAAATCAATCACCTTGATATCAAACCTGCTTGAGTCATCCCTGTAGATCAGAATGTTCTCAGGCTTGATATCTTTGTGTGATACTCCCACGTCGATGCATCCTTGAATGGCTTTTACCACTTTGGTAAATAGCCTCTTGACTTGGGCTATGGGTAATTGGTTGGAAGTTTCGATATAATCGTAAAGTGACATGGCAGAGGGAATGAGTTCCATGACCATGTAAAAACTGTCCTCGCTGCTGAAGGAGTCGATGATTTTGATGACGCCCGGGACTTGTTGCACCCTTTGGAGAAGGGCGGCTTCTTTGGGGACACTTTTCCCTTGGTGTGTGCCCCAGGACTTGACGGACGCCAATGGGACCTGCTTGAGGGCGACCTGAAGGCCATCGACGACCCTCTTGGCTCGGTAGACGCAACCGTCATAGCTCCTGACTGGTCATTGTCCTTAGACGTTCCAGGCCCTTGCTGTAAGAGAAACTGTGCACCATATGTTGCGCTTGCATCTGCATGCAAAGATCTGTATGGTCTGAAAGATTGTGTCCGTTTGCGTATGGATGAAAAAAGAGAGAGAGGTGAGTGAGATAAATAAATTGTAAATTATAATTTATCTTTTTTTCGATCTAACTCAGGTAATAATGCTGAATCCACCGAGAGTTCACGGCCGAGTCACTTGCAGCTTCACTTCTAAAGACACATATCCCTGTTCCAGTCACCATATAAGAGGAAACAGTGTTTGACGAGAAGAATTTATGCTTATATGAAAAATCAGTGAAGGAAGCCAGCAGTTGAAAAGGATAAAAAGAAAATACAATTACTAGACTTCGGTGATTTAAATTTCAAAATCCACACATTGGCGCCCCGATTCGCTCGGCCGCCGCGCTCCCCTCGTGTGTATTTTACCTAGTTGTATTTACCTAGTTGTATTTTACGGGAAGGGGAGCTATGCTCGTGGGGTCCCGTCTTCATATCTTATTTTATCTAAACTATTTTTAAATTCATGTATTGTTTTTGCACACACCACTTTCTCATCTAACTTGTTCCAACTGTCTATTACTCTGTGAGGAAAGCTGTTCTTTTTCAAATCTCTTCTAAAGCTGTCTTTTTTTATTTTCTTTCCGTGTCCTCTTGTATTTCTGTCATCCCATTTTATCAGATTCTCTCTATCAGTAATTTCCATGCCTTTCATGATTCTGTAAATAGCTATCAAATCTCCTCTCTCTCTTCTTTGCTCTAGTGTCTGTAGTTTAAGTTTTTGTAGTCTCTCTTCATATGATAGTTTTGAGAGTGTTGGTGCCAGTTTTGTAATTGCTCTTTGTATTCTTTCAAGTTTTTTTATACATTTTTTTTTGCAATTGGTGACCATATCGTTGCTGCATATTCCAATCTTGGTCTTATCAGGGTGATTAGGATTTTCTTCACCATTTCTTCATCCATGTTTGTATATTCCTCTTTGATTTTTCTTTTTAATTTATAAGTTTCTCCAATAATCTTATTTATATGTTTCTCAGGTTTCATATTATTAATATCAATGACTCCCAGGTCCTTCTCATTTTCTACTTTTTTTATTCCTTCTTCTCCCAAATTATATGCTCCTGTTATCCATCTCCCACTTCCTACTCCATTCCTGTACTTTATATAGATCTCTCTGTAGTGATTCACAATCTTCTTCTGTTTTCACTCTTTTTAGTAGTTTTGCATCATCTGCAAAGAAGCTCATATAGCTTTCAATTCCTTCATCCATATCATTAACATATATATAGCAAACATTATTGGGGCCAGTACTGTTCCCTGCGGAACACCGTTTATTACTTTATCCCATTTTGAGTGCTGGTCTCTTATCACTACTCTCATTTTTCTTTCTTGCAAAAAGTCTTCCATCCAATTTAGCAGTTTGCCCTGTATTCCTCCTTCAGTTTCTAATTTCTTAAGCAACTTCTTATGTGGTACTTTGTCAAACGCCTTCTTTAGGTCTAGAAATGCACAGTCCGCCCATCCATCTCTTTCTTGTATTATATCTATTAGCCTTGAATAGAAACATATTAAATTGGTGACGCATGATCGTCCTTGTCTGAATCCAAATTGCCTTGGAGTTAGCACTTTTTTTATATTTTACCTATCTACTTTTGATAATTCTTTTACAAATTTTTGCTATTGTACTTGTTAGAGAGACTGGTCTATAGTTTGTAGGGTCTTCTTTATTTCCCCCTTTATATATAGGTACTATATTTGCTTTTTCCAATCTTCTGGAATTTTTCCTTCTTTCAAGGAACTGTTTAGTATGCTATGTATTTTGTCTGCAAGTTCATTCCTGCATTCTTTCAGAATCCAGTTTGCTATTTCATCTGGTCCATGCGATTTTCTGACATCAAGATTACTCAAGTGTGTCAATATTTCATTCTTTGTTACTTCTATTTCTTCCATAGGGGGGACTTTCTCTTTCCATTCAATCTCTTCAGGTTGTATGTTCTCCCTTGTAAACACTGATTTGTTTGTTCATAATTTCCGCCATTTCCATTTCCTCAGTGTATTCAACTCCCTCTTGTCTTAATTTCTCCAAGTCTTGTTTGTTTTTCAGTTTATTGTTTACAAATCTGTAGAATAGTTTTGGTTGATCTTTACATTTTTCTATGACATCTTTTTCATATATTCTCTTTTCCTCTCTGCACGTTTGTACATATTCATTTCTATAACAGGTATATATTTTCCATTTTTCAAGCTTTTTGTCTTTTTTCCATCTGGCCCAAGCTTTAACTCTTTTGTCTTTTAACTCTCTACAACTTTTGTTGTACTAGTATTTTACATATTCTTTTTCTTGTTTTTGTCTTGGGACATACTTTTCCACTCCTTTTTTTTTTTATAAATTTTTGTCAAAATATTCCATTTCTCTTCCACTGTAGTT
>NW_027467732.1:1052500-1053752 GCF_046742065.1 Oratosquilla oratoria
TCTTTCTTTACCTGAATGAAATTGAATGACGCTAGTGAGAACAAATTCTCTGAAACAATTGTATAAAGAATTCCTAATTGATTATGATAGTACTTAACTCGTTACAATAACAAAGTTGATGGGGCTTCGTTCTATATAATAGAATTACCTGAAGGCAGTTAGAATCAGGGTTTAAACTCGTAAACACAATAAAAAGCTTAACAAGGATTAGTTCTAGACAATTCTTAACCCTTTCGTTACAAGGAAAGTTTTCCTCAACTGAATAAAATCGCCTGACGACAGATGGAGCTGACGAGAAAAGCCGTACAAAGCAGCAAAAGTGTAAAACAAATCACCCAAAAGATTACTTTAAAAACTACATTTATAACATTGTTATGCAAAAGGAAACGGACATCACAATTCATATCACTCCAGGATCTGTTGTTCTTCTGATCACGGACATTTGTCCTTTCTGCTTTAGCAAGAAAAACACAAAGAGGAATTAGCTGCCGACTGTGTATAGTACGAATGATAATAATGTAGGATTCGTTTGGGATGGCAAGTTTCCCGCTTTGTTGCCATTCGACACCGACAGAGCCCAGACTTCCCTTCCATCATGTCCACTGTAATGTGCTTCCCTCAAATGACATTGTATTTTGGTAAAAAAAAAATAAAATACAATGTCCCCTGCATACAAAACAGATGAAAAAGTACTAAAACACATAATATACAAGAACTGTAAACCCAAAAAACAAGAGGATAAACTGAATTTAATTATTTATTATCGCAATCCGAGAACTTCGTCTCTTGTTATGAAAAATAATATGACTGCCACTAGAGACAAATCAAAACAAGACCACGTTGTGTATAAGTACTCATGCAATCTTAACAAAGACGGTGTGCTTTGCAACGAAGAGTACATAGGCCACACAACGCAAACATTAACACAAAGACTGACATTTCACATGCAAAACGGTGCTATCAAAAATCACATCACAAAAACACAGAACACTATCATATCACGAGACCAATTAAACGAAAACACAGTCATAATTTCAAAGACCAACGACAAAAGAAAATTAAAATGTTTGGAGGCAGTTTTGATAAAAAAAAACATATGCCAAATATCAACATCCAGCAAAATATGTGCGGACATTTGGAACTTTTCGGGGCATCCCACGTCGCGCCACGAAGATGAAAAGTCCGGCAACACTCTTGCACCACCATCTCTCCTAGTATTTCACATTTTGTAACTTTTTGTATTTATAAGCAT
>NW_027467733.1:17500-22500 GCF_046742065.1 Oratosquilla oratoria
TTTCATTTCATTTCATTTCATTTCATTTCATTTCATTTTTCTAACTGCGGGGATAGCCAAAGTAAATAAAGTTTGTTTACAGAAAATAGACTTAGTTATAAGAGAGCTACTACACAGTATATAGAAATATAACTAATCAACTAAGTAACTATTTAAACAATTACTTGATTATTTCATCAAATATCAATTGATATATAATTAATCACTGTATAGCAACGAGGGCTATATTTGTATTGTGACGGGTTAGCCCTGGGTCAGTTTTTGGTGTCCATAATCTTGCATTTACAAGCGTTAATGATGAACACGTTTCTGGAATTGAAAATAAGTTAATCAATTAATTAATTAATTAATTAATTAATTAATTAATTAATTAGTTAGTTAGTTAGTTAGTTAGTTAGTTAGTTAGTTAGTTAATTAATTAATTAATTAATATGCATTATACAAATAATTAATTAATTAATTGATAATATATAAATGACTAATAAATTAATCAACAAATTATTGAATAAATAAATGAATAAATGAATAAATGAATAATAAATTAATTTCAAAAATGCCAAGTGTCGTCAGATTCCTAAAATGATAATTTGGAATTGCGGTCAAGTTTTGTGAATTCTTACATCTTTATTTATTTAAAGACCGGGTTTTGACCAATTAGACTATTAATAGGTTTGTATTTTGTTCTAAGATTTTATTTTGTGGTCCGATACTTCACTAGCGTTTCTTTCCGTTAAGACCATATCGCGCCAAGGATGTGATAGTGGAAGGATTCAAGGAGGGTATTAAGAACGGTGGGAATCGGCGTGTCTCGGGTCCATAGGGGTGCCACTCAACGAATTGCCTGCACATAAGTTGGCTTCAGTTAGAAGTGCATCTTACTGCTACAAATGTTGCGTCTAATATCAAAGATTTGTTCAATTGATCACGAGGGTAAGCACTATGCAAATACAGCTTTCATTCCATTAATAAAGAAAAAAAACAGTTTTTGAGCACAAATTTGTTTCGGACTTATCTGTTTTTGATTACATTCTCTCTCGTCTCAAACTCGTATGTTACTTCATCAAAGATATCATTGACTTAACAGATTAAAATAATCTTTTGTGTTATCATCAAGTTTAGTTTATGGTTATGCATAGTATTATTGACATAAATATTATTATCAGTTTATCATCAAATGCTCTTTTAATTTTTTTTATTTCGTTCTTCAAAATGTCAATTTTGATTACATTATTTTCTATATATATTTACCTAATAATGGTTTGACATTTTGAGTATGTGATATACTCATTGATAAAATGAGGACATGATACTTTTCCTGACATATGTATATTTTCAAATGCAGGTTTATAGATAAAAAAAAAGAGACCATTTACTAAAGTGAGCAAACTCCCGATCTAAGACGTTATGACGTCATCGGCCTACCCATAAAGCTCTAAAATCCAAATCTTCTTTTGATAAGTTTATTAAGCATTTGTTTTTATATTGATCCTTCTAGATATTCTAATATACCGAGTCTGTGTACGTATTTAGTTTTATATGCTATTTTATACAAGAATTTCAATTCCAAAGTACGACTCGAAGTATTTGATATATTGAACCAATTTTTCTTTAATCTTATTCAATTAATGATTTAATATTCATCATACGATATTCAGACCCCATTACACCTTTTTCGTGTATCCTTTTCAAATGCATTTTTTGTCAACAAATGACAGGAGCATTTGATATGATATGAGTAAATAATAATCTAACTTAATGTGATCTGATAAGTAATATATTTCATTCATTACGCTTAGCTTATAAGATTTCTTTTCCTTAAATCCATCAGGAGAATACGATTTTCTGTCAACAATGACGGGAGGATTTGCTAAAGTCTAGATAATCCTTCAGTTATCGACGACATGACGTAGCGAATCCCCGCCCCTAAACAAACGCGCGCCTACATTTGTATGTTTGTAATTCCCGTGTGATCGATCAGAGCGCTGTCATGCATTACAAAGCCGCGGCTGAAAACGACAAGCGAAATGAAAGGGTCAGAATATCGACGGGGGGAAAGGGGGGAAAGGGGGAAAAGGGGTGAAAAGGAGTGAAAAGGGGGGGGAAGTGGGGATTCTCTCTCCCTCTCCACACCCTACACGTTAGGGGAAATTGATAGAAAATGTCAATTTTAGAAGATTTATAGGATAGTGTCACATCTCGTTGAGTTGAAAAAGTAAATGATTTTCACAGGCTGGCAAATAACACAATGGCTTTGAATTATTTATTTATTTATTCATTTGTTTATTTACTTATCTATTTATCTATTTATCTATTTATCTATTTTTATTAATTAATTTATTCATTTATTCATTATCTATTTATTTTTTACTTTATTTTTTATTTATCTGTGAATTAATTTATTCATTGATTTATTTAGCTATTTATCAATTTATTTATCTTATAAAAGAAACCCAACGTGACTGGCCTACGTGACTTCAAGCTTCTTGACTATAGATGATAGATTATCGTCCTCCTCCTTCTCCTTCTCCTCCTCCTCCTCCTCCTCCTCCTCCTCCTCCTCCTCCTCCTCCTCCTCCTCCTCCTCCTCCTCCTCCTCCTCGCAGCGCCGTAAAAGCCACGGCCGTCGGTACTCCTAACGGGTGCTATTTACGCCCGTAGTTTACGCCCGTGATTTACGCCCGCGGTTTACGCTCGTGGTTTACAACTCTCTCCCTCCCTCCTTCCCTCCCTCCCTCCCTCCCGTCACTTTACGATAAAGCTACTCTGGCTCCTCCTCCTCCTCCTCCTCCATTTCCTCCTCATCCTCCTCATCCTCCTCCTCCCCCTCCACCTCCTCCTCCCCCTCCACCTCCGCCGACTCCTTGATCCATTTCCACAGCGGACGGGGACGGGGTGGAGGAGACGGAGAAGCGGTCAGGATACAGAAAGTGGAAGAGGGAGAAGTGGGAGGGAAGTGGAGGAAGTGGGAGAAGGAGGAGAAGTAGGAGGGATGTGGAGGAGGAAAGAGATGGAGGGAGAGAAGGTGGGGAAGAGAGGGGAAGGGGATGGGAGAAGTGGGGAAGAAGTGGAGAGGTATGTGAAGTGGGAGAAAGAGGAGGAAGTGGAGGAGGAGAGGGAGGAAAGGGGGAAGAATAAGGGAGGTGGAAAGGAAAGAGGAAAAAGTGGGGGAGGGGAGGGGAGGGGAGGGGAGAGGAGGGGGCATGAACGGATATGGAGGAGGAGAAGGAGGGAGAGGAAGAGGGGAGGGAGGGAGATAGTATAGGGAAAATGGAGAAGAAAAGGGAGAGAAAGGGAAAGAGGGAGAGGAAGTGGTTGGAATCAAGGGAACGGGAGGAGAAGGAGGGGAGATGGAGGAGGAGGAGGAGGAGGAGGAGGAGGAGGAGGAGGAGGAAGTTTTGATAGCGTTTTGACTTCTTCTTTTGTATGAATTAATTAACCGCTTTCTTGTATATAGGAGAGAGAGACAGAGAGAGAGAGAGAGAGAGAGAGAGAGAGAGAGAGAGAGAGAGAGAGAGAGAGAGAGAGAGAGAGAGAGAGAGAGAGAAGGAGTGAGAGGGAGGAGGAGTGGGAGAAGGAGACAAACTTAGGAGTGAGAAGGGGAGTAGGATGTATAGGGAAGAGAGGGAGTCGAAAAGGGAGAGGGAGAGAGAGAGGGAGAGGGAGAGAGAGAGGAAGAGGGAGAGGGGGGAGGAGAAGGAGGGGGAGGGGGAGGAGAAGTAGAGGGAGAGGAAGAGGAGGAGGGAGAGTGAAGGGAACTTCACCTTCCTCTTCACAACAGAGGTGAATAGAAAAATAAAAATAAATATAAGAAAGTAAATGGAAATAAAAGGACAATCCGGATAGGAAGGATTCAGGTCAATGGCGGAGATAATCGCGAGTTTATGTTCTTCTGTCTGCCGCTAGGTGATTTTAATCAGCTGAAGGAATCAGCCCACCCCCGTCATGCACACCAAAAGGCTTAATATCATCACTAGTCATTACTTCATTGTCATGCACATGTTATATATTTCTGTCATGCATAAATTACTCATTATTTTTGTCATGCACAAATTCTACATACTTCTGTGATGCACGAATTACTTTTTTTCTTGTGGTATTTGTACATTTAGTCATGTACAAGTCGTATATTCCTTTTGTCATGCACAATTTGTATATCAAGTCATGCACAACTATATACCGGTATATATATATATAAATATATATATATATATATATATATATATATATATATATATATATATATATATATATATATATATATATATATATATATTTGTCATATACAAATGGCATATTTCTTTTGCCATGCTCTGCCTGTGCATTTAGTCATGCATTAGTCATATATTCATTTTGTCATGCACGATTTGTATATATTGTTTTTCATACACAAACTGCATATTTTGTTTGTCATGCACGAGTTACATTTCGTGTACCAATGCACGAGCTGTATAACTCGTTTGTCATGCACGGATTGTATGTTTCTTTTTTCATCATGCACGAGCTATACATTTCTTTTAGATTCCGCCAGGTTATTTTATTCAGACGAGGGGAACCTCCCCCCATCCCCCAGCGAGAGACTTGAGAGTTGAGAGTTGAGAGCGATGAGCTAACCTAAGAGTTCTCAGTCTCACGAATACTCCTCGAGTGCTAAAACTCACTCTAATGGTAATTAGAAATTAGACCCCCGCCCCCCGCTCTCCCCCTCCCCCCCAGGTGGGGGGAGTTAAGGAGCCCCATCCCCCCACACTCACACACACTCTCACACCAGCGAAAAAGATAGCGAGTAAAAATACTAATTTCAATTAAATACATAAAATGCTGAGGAGTAGGAGGAAGAGGTAGAGGAAGAGGAGGAGGACAGAAAGGAGGTAAACATGGGGACGATCATGAGGAGGAGGAGGAGTTGTAGTAGTAGGAGGGAGAGGAGGAGGAGGACGAGGCCGAGGGTAACATGTGGAAGAGGAGGAGGAGGAGGTATAGGAGTAGAAGGAGGAGGGAGA
>NW_027467733.1:27500-37500 GCF_046742065.1 Oratosquilla oratoria
GGGCGTTCCTGTTGGATCATCACCTCTTAAAGGTCCAACCGCATTGCCTTGTGTGCTTACGGGTAGTGTGCCATCGAATGTGAGTAAGCACTGTCCAAGTAGATCCAAATCTTGGACATTAAATAGCATGAAGAAAATGAAAATCTTTACTTACAATGTAAGAACCTTCTCAGAAGACCACAGACTGGAGACTTTAATGGAAGGACTAGACAACATCAAGTGGACATAGTGGGATTGAGCGAAGTCCGAAGAGCGGAAGAAAAGTTTATACAGCTACAAGATAGTCACCAACTATTCTACTTTTAACGGTAAGGAAAAAGAAAGAGCTAGTGGAGTAGGATTCTTGATCAACCGAGAGGTTGCTGGTAACGTAGTCAAATTCAGTAGTTAATCAGACAGGATAGCTTGGATTGTGATTAGGCCGTGTAAAAGGTACACTCTAAAAATAATTCAAGTTTATTCACCAACTTTACAGAGTTCACACGATGAAATTAAGTCCCTCTATGATGATTTAAGTCAGGTAATGGATCAAGAAAAAATAAATATATGTTGGTAATAGGTGACTTTAATGCTAAAGTGGGGAAGAAGATGGCAGAGGCAAGATGTTAGTCAATTTTGCAGAGAACTACAGCATGAGGATAATGAACATCTTCCAAAAACGTGTAGATCGTAAATAGACCTGGATAAGTCCAAATGGAACAACAGAGAACGGAGTAGATTTCATAGTAGATGAGAGTAAGAGTGTTAACAATGTTACGGTCATAGATAAAGTCAATATAGGTAGTCACAGCTAAATTCAGTTTCAGAGCCGAGAGAAATAAACTTGTTTTAAAAAAGAAAGTAAGCCTTGCGAAGTTTAAGGACAACAAGAAGGAAATTCAGTTAGAAATTAAAAATAGATTCGAAGCTCTGAGAATTATCAAGGACACCATCGAAGGTACGAATCTGAATTTAATTAATATCATTAGGGAATCGTCAGAGAAAGTAGGAAGTACAAAAAGTACTAGTGAAAACAAATGCTCCAAAGCTACAAATGACCTAATTAAAAGAAGAAGGACTATACAGATTAAAAACAGAAGAGACGAAATAGAGAAAGTAGAACTAAACAACTTTATCAACAAAAGGCAGAGATCATAGAAAAGAAAGATAAACATGGATGAAATAGAGGAGACTATTCGGAAAGGTAAAAGTATTAATGGGACCGAGCGCAGACATGTTGTGGGAAGACAGCAAATTATATGTTTAAAAGATAGAAATGGAGAGATCATTAAATGTAGAGACAGAATGGTAAAAAGAGTAGAAGAATTTTATCAAGAGCTTTATTCGTCGAAACCCGTAGCTGAGTCAGTAAATTCATCTGTAGACGTTAGTAATGTACCAGAAATTACAAAGGAAGAAATAGAGTTGCTTTAAAAATATGAAACGAGGAAAAGCATCTGGGGAAGATGATATATCAATAGATCTTTTGAAAGACGCAGGGAAAGAAGTTCATATTAAGTTAGCTCAGTTGTACACCTAGTGCATACGTCAAGAAAAAATTCCTGAATCGTGGTGCAATGCTTCATAAAAAAGGAGACTAGAAGGACCTTAGTAATTACCGACTGATTAGCATGTTATCAAATGTATATAAAGTATTCTCCAAGATCCTTACAAATAGACTAAGTCAGGTTTTAGATGGAAACCAACTGAGAGAACAGGCAGGCTTTAGAAGCGGATATTCGACTCTAGACTATTTGCAGGCGATGAACCAACTAATCAAGAAAACGACAAAACACAATATACCTCTCTGTTTAGCTTTTGTAGATCACGAGAAGGCCTTTGACTCGGTAGAACAAAGCGCAATACTAAACTCGTTACGCAAGCAGGGTACAAACGAACAGATCGTAAGGGTTCTAGAAAAGATTTATGCGAAAGGTACTGGTGTGATTCGACTACATAAAGATACAAAGAAGATCAAGATCGAGATAGGACTACGGCAAGGCGATACAATTTCACCCAAATTATCTACAGCTTGTTTGAAAGAGGTTTTTAGAAGGTTGAGTTGGGAAGAGAAAGGTTTGAAGATTTATGACTAATATTTGAACCATCTAAAATTTGCGGATGACATTATTCTAATTTAAGAAAGAGCAGAAGACTTGCAAGATATGCTGAGTGATGTGAACAAGGAAAGTCTCAAAGTAGGTTTAAAAATGAATAAGAGTAAAACGAAAGTAATGTTCAACACGAAAATTCAAAGTAAAGAGATTATAACCGATGGTGAGAGTCTTGAAGAAGTTGAAGAATATAATTATTTAGTCCAGATGGTGAAAATGACCAAAGATCATGATAATGAAATAAGAAAACGTATTACAATTGGTCGGAAAGTGTTTGGTAAGTATAATGAAATCCTGAGAGGCTCTCTATCTTTATGTTTGAAACGTAAAATAATCAATGCATTCTGCCAGCAATAGTCTACGGGTGTGAGACTTCGAAACTGACGAAGGTGATGGAGACAAAACTAAGGATTGCACAGAGGAGAATGGAGAGATCAATGTTGGGAATAACGCTGAAAGACCGTAAGAGAGAAAGGGCTGGGATGTTATGAATGCTGCCTCGACTATTTTCCTCTTCTTCTCTAACCCTTGTTGCAATACTTCTACTCCGTTCCAGTTGAGCAAGTGTCCATATTGTTCCGCGTGAATCATCAATGCGTTGGATGTTTGGTGGGCTTTCAGGTCATTTCTGTGCTCATATGTCCGCTTGTGTAGGCCTCTTCTTGTTTCACTGAATGGTTGGGCAGAGTTGAGGAAAATAATTTTTGGTGGCCGATTACATCACCTAACCTAACCCCTCAGCAGGCCCCACTACCTGGTCCATCTGCCGTACCCACGGCAGGATCGCAGAACTTAACCACCTGTTGCTCAGTATCCCTAGATTAACCTAACTTCACTGATGGCTGGCCCTTGCCCCAACGCAAACAGACACTTTATTAGTCCGCAAGAAAGACCATGAAAAACACAATGGAGCTTACTCTAGGCACAGAGTGGATGGCCTTGTCCAGAAGTCTGGCGAGCGCGGATGAATCTTGTTCTTGGAGGTCTTAAAAACCAGTGATGGAAGAAGTGGATTTTAGGAACTAGTTGGTATATGCATGACGGTTGCGCCTACGATATGTTCTAAAATTGCATAATAAATTGTCTGATCATAAAATTGGTCATAATAAAATTGATCATAAATTGTCTGATCAAAAGACTGATCATAAAAAATGGAATATGAGAAGCAATACTCGAAGCAATACTTTTGCTTACCTCAAAACCTCCAAGCCACTTCCATCACTGGCTGAGAAAAACGTTAACACAACACTACTTTCAGGCATCACATGATTGGCACAAAATAATTTTTGGGAGGACACCATTTTCCTTTTAAAAACACTCGGAGCAACAGTTTTCATACACAAGAAAAAAAGTCACAACTTTGTAGATTAAACACCCAAACTCGGTACAAAAAAATTCACGACTAAAGTGGAGCTGGTTCGATTTCGTTTTCTCAATGAAGTAAGCCCTTATGATTGGCCGAAACCGGTCACTCACGGGATTCAAAACAATTGGGTCATTGGCTGAAGTGATAATGTATTACACGAAGCCTCCGCAAGATGTCTCGTTTGTGCGCCCTTGAGCAAGGAGTAAACAAGGGATATTTATCGCTATGTAACGAAAGTCAATTTTATTTTCTTTCATTGCACGAGAAAAATCTGACAGACGAATTTTGCCTTTTTTCAAGAGTGTTGGATGATTTCTTAGACTCATTTCTTAAGGTAAGATACTTAAGAGTCTTGGTGGAGAGCGAAAAATTAATAAACATCTAAGAATAAACGAAAAAAGTGATGTCACTGTGTGTGTGTGTATTCACCTCGGATCTGCTGCAGTCTCTGTCGTGTGTGTGTGTGTGTGTGTGTGTATTCACTTGGTCTTTGTATTCACTTGGTCTTTGGATCACGTGTTGGACTCGTGATCGACAGCTATTTCCCTCCTGATATTATTTCAGCCCCGGGCGAGGGTCGAACCCGGACCTCCGTAGTGGCAGGCCAGAGCTCTAACCACAGCGCCATGTGTGTGTGTGTGTGTGTGTGTGTGTGTGTGTGTGTGTGTGTGTGTGTGTGTGTGTGTGTGTGTGTGTGTGTGTGTGTGCGTCTGTGTGTCTGTGTGTGTTTGTGTGTGTGTGTGTGTGTGTGTGTGTGTGTGTGTGTGTGTGTGTGTGTGTGTGTGTGTGTGTGTGTGCGTCTGTGTGTCTGTGTGTGTTTGTGTGTGTGTTTGTGTGTGTGTATGTGTGTGTGTGTGTGTTTGTGTATGTGTGGGTGTGGGTGTGTGTGGGTGTGGATGTGTGTGTGGGGGTGGGGGGTGGATGTAAATTTATGGGTATATTTTCATGAATACACAATACACACATATAAGTGTTCCCTTTCTTCCGTACCTCCGCCTCCCTTTCTTCCTCCACCTCTCCTATCTTCCCTCCCTCCTTCCCACCCTCCTTCTCCCTACAGCTGTCTCATCTCTTTCATTATTCGTCCTATATCCTATGAGGCACCCCTCCCCGCCCCCCTCCCCTTCTTTCCTCGCAGGTCCTCAGGGGAGGATTTCGCCATCTGCATTACACGGAATACTTAATTGCTTTCCATTCTGTGCAAACCTGGGCCTCGCGTGACTCGGGGCCTTAAGGGCGCCGCCCAAGGGGAGCCTGTGCAAATAGGCTGATGAGGAGTGCGTCAAGAGAGGTCGCCCCGTGCAGGGCCGGACCGCCAGCGGGCACTCCGCCCGCCAAAGGTGGGGTGGGGCGGGGGTGCAGGGCGTGCCCCGCGCTGATGACGTCATTCAGCCCTTGAGGGTGTTTTCTCATCAAGTGAGAATTCGGAGAAGGTAAAAAGAGATTTTGTCGGTGTAGAAAGAGAAAAATATATGTATGTTTTATATACTAACCTCATCTTTTTTAATGAAAGATGATTTTCCACTCAGAGGAAAGCGAGGTTTTGACATTGTCTTTAAGTATCTTCCCTTTTTTTTTCTTAATCTTGTCTTAGCCGAGACCTTCCTATTGCTTGTCTTCACCGAAAGACGATTCTAATCAAAGAAGAGGAAATGAGTTTGTCAGTATAGGGAGAAAAAATAATTATATATTAGTATTTGTATGTATTTATCTATGTCCTCATGTATGTAGGTACGTAGGTATATATGTATGTTTGTATATATGTACGTGCTGTACATGAATTATGTGTATATATGTATGTACTCTACATACTGTATGTGTGTATATATGTTTATATGGATGTACGTATGTATATGTATGTATGTATGTATGTATGTAAGCATGTATATATATATATATATATATATATATGTATGTATATATACATATACATATATATATATATATATATATATATATATATGCATATAATCTTGCATGAGCACATGTATGCATACACAGCGCACGCATACACACTTCCCCTGATAGACCTTGACGAGTCGAATCTCACCCGTCGGCCAGCTCCAATCTCATTATGCGCTCGTAAACTCGCAAAGCAGCACAAGACTCGAATAAAACCCGTCGTACGAGCAGACATACTCGTAAAACCCCGCAGCCTATCATAAACCCCGGCTCCCCGCCCCCGCTCGCCACCGTGGCGACGAAGAGAAGTTTGCAGGGGTAGCGTGGTAGGCGTTGTCTGTAGGTGGTTCGGACGCATAGAGACTTTATTTTGAGGGGAATTCCACCCCCTTCTCCACCCCCCCCCCGTCAGGTGATTTAAATGATAAAATAATATCTAAAACTGACCCGTGACCTCCGGCGCCAACCAAAACAGGCTCTTTCAAGGTCAATAGCGACGCCCTCTTAAGCTGAACAGAATCGCCTGTTCTTGGCCAGAAAAAAGACTTTGAATGTGTCACGGCCTTCAAGGGGGATAAACTCGTGCTCATAAAATTTAGCTTATCAGTGATTACTCTGACGCGTATAGGAGCTTTGAAGAAGGAAGAAGGAAGAGGAGGAGGAGGAGGAGGAGGAAGAGGAGGTAGGAGAAAGCAGGAGGAAGGAGGAGGAGAAGGCAGAAGAAGGAGGAGAAGAAAGGGGACAAAGAGTAGATGGAAGAGGAGGAGGAGGAAGATGAAGCGTAGGTGGAAGACGAGGAGAAGAAGTAGAAGAGGAATAGGAGGCAGAAGGCAAAAGAAGGAGGAGGAGGAGGAGGAGGAGGAGGAAGTATAGCAGAAGAAAACAACGGAAGATTGCGAGAGAATGAAGAACAAGAAGAGAAAGAGGAGATGGAGGTGAGAGTTGTAGAAAGGGGAGGAAGAGGAGGAGGAAAAAGATGAAGAACAGAAGAAAGCAGTGGAAGAATTGGAAAAGAAGGAGGAACAAGAAAAGCAGGAAGAGGAGGAGATGAAGGTGAGAGTTGGGGAGGAGGAGGAGGAGGAGGATGAGGAGGAGGAGGAGGAGGAGGAGGAGGAGGAGGAGGAGGGGGGTGGGGAGGCAACCCGGCGGGGAAGAAAATCCATTAAGAGGTTTGTGTCCTCCTCCTCCTCCTCCTCCTCCTCCTCCTCCTCCTCCTCCTACTCCTCCTACTCTTCCTCTTCTTCTTCTTCCTCCTACTTCTCCTCCCCTCCTCCTCCTACTCCTCCTCCTACTCCTCCTAATCCTACTCCTACTCCTCCTCCTCCTTCCTCTTCTTCCTCATCCTCCTACTTCTCCTCCCCTCCTCCTCCTCCTCCTCCTCCTCCTCCTCATCCTCCTACTCCTCCTACTACTCCTCCTTTCCCTCTTCTTCCTCATCCTCCTACTTCTCCTCCCCCCTCCCCCTCCTCATCCTCATCCCCATCCTCCTCTTTCACCTTCCTCCTCCCCATTCTCAGTCTCGCAGTCTCATTAGATCTGATATTGTGATACATATGTACACACATAGATATGTATACAGACACACACACACACACACATATATATATATATAAATATATATATATATATATACATATATAAATTTATATATATATATATAAATTTATATATATATATATATATACATATATATATATATATATATATGCGTTCTAATCCAGCAGGGTAGCAGCTGTCGATCACGAGTCCAGCACGTGATACAAAACTACAATGGGGAAACGCACACGCACGCACACACACACACACACACACACACACACACACACACACACACACACACACACACACACACACACGCACACACACGCACGCACGCACGCACGCACACACACAAACGTATACACACAAACGTGCGCGCGCGCACACACATACACACACACACACTACACACGTGTAAGTAATGAAAAAAATTCCGATGTTTTATCCTGATAAAACAATGACTAATGTAATTCGAAATACAGTATCAACACTACATAAACACTGCACCATTCTCCAGAGGTACATTTTTTCGGGGGGAGGAGGGAGGGAGAGGAAGGAAGGGGTGAGGTCGGACATTTTTATAAAAAAAAAAAAAATCGATTCTGTGGTTAGCAAAGATTCTGCGAAGATGAGGAATAAGGAAGGTAAGAAGAGAAAAATGCGAAAGAAAAGAAAATTAAATATCGAAAAAAGTAAGATAAAGAAGAGGCAAGGAACGAAGCGTTGATCATTCGGATTTTTTTAATCTTTGCATTTAACTTGTTTCATTTGTTTAAATATGATTCATTTCTTTTCGTTGATCAATCATCTATTTGTCCTTTTCATTGATCTATTCTTTTCAATTTCACTTAGTTCTTTCTTGTGTTCATGCAATTGGTGTCTGTGTATTTTGCTATACATAATCACATTTCAATTTTATTCATTTACACATACACAAACACACACACACACTAGTTACACTAATAAAACCAAAACTAGAGTACGCTGCAACACTATCGACACCCAGTACTAAAAAGAATATAAAGAAATTAGAAAGAATACAAAGAGCAACCCCAAAGATGGCACCAACCCTTTCCAAATTAACATACAAACAAAGATTGTCCAAATTGGAACTGCCAGCTCTGGAACAAAGAAGAAAAAGAGATCTACTGACTATTTATAGAATCATGAAAGGAATGGAAATCCTAGATAGAGATGATTTATTAAAATGGGACAACGGAAAAACAATTCATCTCCACTATGATAGTACATTGGTAAGTATACGAACGCAGGAAAGTATTTGTACAACACTGAATGGGTCCCAGTGATTAGAGATACATTTTTATTAATCACAATGCACTTTAATTCTAAGCCATTTAGGCGCATGCAGAAATTGAATTGCATTGTGTGTGTGTGTGTGTGTGTGTGTGTGTGTGTGTGTGTGTGTGTTTACCTACCTAGTTGTATTTACCTAGTTGTATTTTACGGGAAGGGGAGCTACGCTCGTGTGTCCCGCCTTTGTATCTCGCAGTGTCTAGTTTGCTCTTAAATTCGTGAATGGTTTTTGCACACACTATTGTTTCGTCCAGTTTGTTCCAAGTGTCCACCACTCTGTGTGGAAAACTGTTCTTCAGATCTCTTCTATAACTATCTTTTTTGAGTTTCTATCCACGTCCTCTTATGTTTCTTTTATCCCAATTTTATAAGTCCTCTGTATCGAGTATTTCTGTGCCCTTAATGATTCTATAGACGGTCAGTAGGTCGCCTCTCTCTATTCTTTGTTCCAAAGTCAGTAACTCCAATTTAATCAGTCTCTCTTCATATGACAAGTTTGAAATTGCTAGAGCCATTTTTGTGGTTGCTCTCTGGATTCTTTCAATTTTCTTTATATTCTTTTTGGTACTGGATGACCACAGTGTCGCCGCATATTCTAGTCTAGGCCTTATCAGTGTGACTAATATTTTTTAATCCTTTCTTAGTCCCAATAGGTAAATGCTACTTTTATTGATCTTAGCAAATTATAGGATTCTCCGACAATATTTTGTTTATTTGTTTATCAGAGGACAAGTCGTTTGAGATAATTACTCCCAGATCTTTTTCAGACCCCACTTTCTTTACCTCCTTAGTTCCAATTTTATATTGTCCTGATATTCTATTTTTTCTTTTTTCCGAACTCCACTATGCTACACTTCTTAATGTTGAAGTCCACTTTCCATTTCTGACTCCACCTCCAAACCTTATTCAGGTCTTCCTGTAGTGATTCGCAAATCGTTTTAGTTTTTACTTTCCTCAACAATTTAGCGTCGTCTGCAAAGAAGCTCATGTAACATTCTACATCATCATCCATGTCATTCACATAAATAACAAACATTATTGGAGCCAATACAGATCCTTACGGAACTCCGCTTATCACCTCCTTCCAACCTGAATATTTTTCTCTCATCTTTCTACCTATCAGGAAGTACTCCATCCAGTTTAGCAGGTTGCCTTGCATCCCTCCCAATTTTTTTTTTTTTTTTTTTGTGGTACCTTGTCGAAAGCTTTTTGTAAGTCCAAGAAAGCACAATCAGCACATCCATCTCTTTCTTGTATTATATCTATTAGTCTTGAGTAAAAACAGATTAAATTTGTGGTACATGAACCCAAATTGTCTTGGGTTTATTATATTTTCTTCCAGGTGTTTTACCCAGCTATTCTTGAAATTTTTCTCACAAATTTTGGCTATAGTGCTTGTTAGTGAGACCAGTCTATAGTTAGTTGGTTCTTCCTTGTTTCCTCCTTTATATATTGGTACAATATTGGCATTTTTCCAGTCTTTTGGTATTTTCCTTCTTTAAGTGAGCAACTTATTATGTTATATATTTTGTCCATTAGTTCTACTTTGCATTCTTTTAAAATCCAATTTGTATATGTATATGTATATGTATATGTATATGTATATGTATACGTATATGTATATGTGTATGTATATGTATATGTATATGTATATGTGTATGTGTATGTATATGTATATGTATATGTATGTGTATGTGTATGTGTATGTGTATGTGTATGTGTATGTGTATGTGTATATGTATATACAAGACGAAGAGGGAATAGAAATTAAAAATTCAGAGAGAAA
>NW_027467733.1:57500-62500 GCF_046742065.1 Oratosquilla oratoria
TCCTCTTCCTCGTCTTCCTCCACCTCCTACTCCTCCATCCCCTCCCACTCCCTCCTACACAACCTACTCCCCCTCCCATCGTCACCCCACCTCCTCCTCTTCCTTCTCCTACTCCTCTTCTTCCTCCTCCTCTTCACCTTCCTCACCCTCCTAACCACACCCCCAACTCTTCTTTATCCCCCTATCGCCCTCCTCTTTCACAACTCCCACCCTACCTCCTCTTTCTCCCCTCCTCCTCTTCCTTCTTTTCCACCCCTCCCATCTCACCCCACCTTCACTTTTCCCCCTCCTCCTCCTCCTCCTCCTCCTCCTCTTCCTCCTCGTCCACCCCACCTCCTCTTTTCCCCCTCCTCTTCCTCCTACTTAACTCCCACCCACCCACCCACCTACCCTCCTCCTTATCTCCCCCACCCCTTTCCCCCAATTCAAAGAGACCTCTCCCCATTCACCCAATGTCGCCGTCGCCTCAAGGCAGCCCCCAGTCTCCCCCCCCCAGCATCCGAATATGCATCTCATGGCAATGCACCCCTCCCCCCATTCGACTGTATCACATCCTATTTACAATATCGAAGTCGTTTCTCCGCATCGGGACACTCGGCGGGAAGACGAAGCCCAGACCGCTGCCGCTCGTTCGAATGCGCTCGTTGCCGAAATCGACGTCATTTCCACGCATCCGGACGCGGCGGATTTTACGTTGATTTCCTTCCCCGCCCAAGCCATTTCCACTCACCCGAACGTTTGATTCGTTGACGGCGTGGTTGTGCACTTCTGGTGCATTTACATGTGTGTGTGTGTGTGTGTGTGTGTGTGTGTGTGTGTGTGTGTGTGTGTGTGTGTGTGTGTGTGTGTGTGTGTGTGTGTGTGTGTGTGTGTGTGTGTGTGTGTGTGTGTGTGTGTGTGTGTGTGTGTGTGTGTGTGTGTGCGGGCGCGCGTGCGTACGTGTGTGTATGTGTTCGTGAGTTCGTGCGTTCGTGTGTATGTATATGTGTATGTGTGTGTGTGTGTGTGTGTGTGTATGTGTGTGTGTGTGTGTGTGTGTGTGTGTGTGTGTGTGTGTGTGTGTGTGTGTGTGTGTGTGTGTGTGTGTGTGTGTGTGTGTGTGTGTGTGTGTGTGTGTGTGTGTGTGTGTGTGTGTGTGTGTGTGTGTGTGTGTGTGTGTGTGTGTGTGTGTGTGTGTGTGTGTGTGTGTGTGTGTGTGTGTGTGTGTGTGTGTGTGTGTGTGTGTGTGTGTGTGTGTGTGTGTGTGTGTGTGTGTGTGTGTGTGTGTGTGTGTGTGTGTGTGTGTGTGTGTGTGTGTGTGTGTGTGTGTGTGTGTGTGTGTGTGTGTGTGTGTGTGTGTGAGTGTGTGTGTGTGTGTATGTATGTGTGTGTGTGTGTGTCCGTGTGAGTTTCTATATGTATGTGCATATGTGTCATTCAGTACGGCCTTGGATCACGTGTCTGTCTTGTGATTGACATGTTACCCTCTCGGTTGAGAGCTCTATGAGTAATGTATGTATGTGCGTGTGCATGTACATGTGTACACACATGTATGCATTTTCATCTACAGGACTATGGCCAGTGTATGTGCCACGGTGATAACGAAGACAGAATTCTTTGCTTCATCACGGAAGCCTTTTGGGAATTTGAACCCATTATTACTGTGGACCCCTGTTTCTGTTGCGACCTCTCCACCGTGACAAGGATGCTCCCCATCTCCCCCCCCTCCTCTACACTCTCCCCCCTCTTTCCCTCCCCCACCCCCTCCCACGCCCACCCCACCCCACCCCCATTATCGTCTCATCAATTTTGCTTCTCAGCAGACAAAAACGGGGCGGGGTGATGACTACCCCAAAGAGGACATTTCTTAAAAAAAAAAAAAAAAAAAAAAAAAAAAAAAAAAAAAACCATAAGATGGTCTGGGATCAGTTTTCCAACCAGAACTCTGGGGTTTGGGTCTTTTAATGTGCATGGATGTGGCACAGATGAGAGCAAAAGGGAAGAGATAGTCAGTAGGTTTGTGAGAAAGATATATGTATTGGCATTGAGTGAAACTATGTTGAAAGGGAGGGACGAGTTTGAGTTTGGGAGTGTAGTTGGGAGGGTGTCAGGAGTGAAGAGAACGAGGTAGAGAAGGGGTGGCTAAAAGTTAATGTGGATGAAGGTGAAACTGGGAAGGGAGATGTGGGTTTTTGTAAGTACTTACGGGCCTTGTAGTGAGAAGAATGTAGAGGAAATGGAGGCATTTTGGATAGATTTAAATGAGTGCATGGAGGGCTTAGAGAGAAATGCCAATGTAGTGATATTAGGAGATCTTAATGCTAGGGTAGCAAATAAACCAATAGACGAAGTGGTTGGAAAGTATGGAGTTCCAGGAAAAAAATCGTAGTAGAGAGTTGATGGTGAAGACGCGTCTAGAAAGAGAGTTGATGATAGCAAATACAGTGTTTAGGAAGAAAGTCAAGCATAAGTACACATGGGAGAGGGTGGTGGATGGAAGGGTGGTAGATAGGGCGTTAGTTGACTACATAGTGGTAACCAGGATGATAGTAGGAAGAGTTTTGGGTGTACGTGTCCTAAGGGGGAATATTAGATCACTTTTTTGTGGAAGGTAGATTGAGAATGGAGGATACATGGAAAAAAAGGAAAAGGACAAAAGCTAGGGATGTGCTTAGAGTAAACTGTTTAAATGAGAAAGAAAAGGAGTACAAGGAGAAGCTGAGAAAGGAGTGGGAGGGAGTGAAGGATAGAGTAGAACTAGGAGTGGAGGAGGAATGGGGATGGTTCAAGGAGGGAGTCAAAAGGTGTGCAATGTTGGTATGTGGAACAAGGAGGACGGGAGGAAATAGAAGGAAGGGTAGTGAGCGGTGGGATGAGGAAGCGAAGAAGGTTGAAGAAAAGAGGAAGCAAGCATTCACAAATTGGTTACAAAATAGGACGAGAAAATCATATGAGAGGTACGAAGAAAAGAGAAGAATATGTATACACACACACACACACACATATATATATATATATATATATATATATATATATATATATATATATATATATATTATATAACATAATATATATATATATATATATATATATATATATATATATATATGCAAGCAATCACATCACCGTGATACAAAAATGCAAAATAACCACAGGAGAAAGGAAACTTGTAGACAGTAAGTACTTTCGTATATTACATCTTCAGACTAAATGACAGAGATACAGAGTTGGGTTTAAATATAAGTATCAGGTACAACCATAGGGGGGAAGTGGGGAGACAATACAATGTGAGGAGGGGGGATGACCTTACCCCTATCGACCTAACCAACACATAAGGCTCAATCTGGCGGAAAGATCTCGGTGACCATTTGGGTTACCAATTTATCACATTTAGAATGACCATAGCTTAAGTTTATATTTTTGTCAAACGCGCCTTATATTAAGCAGGATTCTATTATATTTCATGGACATACAAAGATATACATACGAGTTTTTCAAGCACAAGACGCCGATGTACTCTGTATGCCAGAACTTGCTGTCTCAATGGCATTTCCCTATTTTCACCCATCAGCTCTACGTCAAAAAAAGGTTGTACTTACAATTTAATAGCCAACGCACCTTCCATCTCACAGTTGTTTTAAACATTTGAGATTTCGAACTAAATCCTTCACGCAATAAGATCATGGATGACAAATTCCCCACTTCTCAAGATTGTACTACAGTTTCCGACATGCCCACAATACAGGAACCCATTGATGCATCACATTTCAAACCCATGGCCTTCCCTGGTCAACAAGCAGACTTGCTTGCACTTTGCAACAAGTCTAGACGTACCATTGCAATTCTAGGTGAACCCATTGAAGTCACTAATCTTGTTCAGCATCATATACTCCTTTGTAAGAACTCTAAACCACGTTACAGTCCCACATACAGAATGCCACACAGGAAACTCATGATTGTAGATAACCTCATCCAAGATATGATTGCGCAAGACATTACTGAACCATCATTCAGTGACTGGAATTTCCCTTTCTTTGTTGTCACTAAACACGATGGCTCCTTCCGCCCTGTAGTAGACTTCAGAGAGTTAAATAAGCTTACAATACCAGATCGACACCCTATCCCTGTATTATAAGACATATTTCACTCCGTCTAGGCCTATGACAGCCTTTAGCATACCCACACGTCATTATCACTTCAAACGACTAGTCATGGTTCACGTTTGAGCTCCTTCAGTGTTCACACGACTTATGCACACAGTACTTACACGTCTCATAGGTCATTCAGTGTTTATGTACCTCGATGACGTGATCATCGCTTCCAAATCTATATACTCTACACACAGTCTTCTCACGACTCGTAAAAGCAGGTCTCAAACTGAAGCTTAAGAAGTGTTCCTTCCTTCACAAAGAAATACTCTTTTTAAGGCATGTCCTGAATTCACAAGGACCTAGTTAATAGAGGTAGGGAAACCCTCTCCTTTATCTCTGATTGTACATAATCTTCGTACCTGAAAATAAATCGCCAATAGTCCAGCGGAGACTTTACCTCAACTGCTAAATCACCTTTCCTGTAACAAAACACATTTCTTTTGTTACAATTTCTCTTTCCCACCTCAATCCATATCCGCTCATGCAGAAGACGTTTCAACGACTGGGTGGGGGGAAGGGAAGGAATGGAAAGAATTGAAAAAGGGAGAGAGAGAGAGAGAGAGAGAGAGAGAGAGAGAGAGAGAGAGAGAGAGAGAGAGAGAGATAGAGAGAGAGAAAGAGATAGATGGGGGTAGGAGGAATATGGAGGAGGGAGGGAGACCAAGAGGGAGAGAGAGAGAGAGAGAGAGAGAGAGAGAGAGAGAGAGAGAGAGAGAGAGAGAGAGAGAGAGAAGGAGAGAGGAAAAGGGAGAGGGAGGTAGAAGGGAGGTGGGAGGAAGTGAGGGAAGGAGGGTTTACCGAGAGAGTGAAACATAATGAGAGAGACATGGAGAGAAAGGAGAGAGGGAAAAAAGGAAAGAGGGAGAGAGG
>NW_027467733.1:70000-77500 GCF_046742065.1 Oratosquilla oratoria
TGGTGAGGAACAGTGTGGATTTAGGACGGGTAGAGGTTGTGTAGATCAGATCTTTGTGGTAAGACAGATATGTGAGAAAGCTATAGGAAAGGGGAAGGATGTTTTTTTGGGCTTTTATGGATCTGGAAAAGGCTTATGATAGGGTAGACAGAAAGGCACTGTGGGAGGTTATGCAGATTTATGGGATAGGAGGAAAGCTTTTGGGAGCTGTCAAGAGTTTTTATGTGAGTAGTAGAGCATGTGTTAGGATTGGAAATGGAGAGAGTGAGTGGTTTGAAGTAAAGGTGGGACTTCGTCAAGGATGCGTTATGTCGCCCTGGCTGTTCAACTTATACATGGATGGGGTGGTGCGAGAGGTGAATGCTAGGGTAGTGAGTCAGGGATTGGAGATGGTTTAAAGAAAATGGAGAAAAGTGGGAGGTGAGCCAGCTGTTGTTTGCGGACGACACTGCGCTTGTGGCAGGGTCAGAGGAGGGATTGAGGAAGCTGGTGGCAGAGTTTGGGAGAGTATGTGATAGAAGAAAGCTAAAGATAAATGTGGGTAAAAGTAAGGTGATGAGATGTACAAGGGGTGAAAGTGGCAGTAGACTGGAAGTGAACATTAAGGGAGAGCGACTGGAGGAAGTGGATAGTTTTAGATACTTGGGTGCAAGTGTAGCAGGAAAAGGTGGAGTGAAGGTGGAGGTAGAATGTAGATTGAGAGAAGCGAGTAAATGCCTTGGTGGTTTAAAGAGTGTAATGAGAAATAGACATTTGGGAATGGATGCGAAGAGGAGACTGTATGAAGGAGTGATTGTGCCAACAGCACTGTATGGGGCAGAAACGTGGAACATAAGAGAAGAAGAGAGAAGGAGTTTGAATGTGTTTGAGATGAGGTGTCTGAGAAGTATGGTGGGGGTTACTAGGCTAGATAGAGTGAGAAATGAGGAGGTGAGGAGGAGAACAGGGGTGAAAAAGGATTTGGGAGAGAGGGTTGATGAAAGAATATTAGGATGGTTTGGACACATGGAAAGAATGAGTGAAGAAAGACTAGTAAAAGAGGTATGGAAGGCAGATGTGGAGGGAGTGAACATGAGGGGACGTCCTAGGATGAGGTGGATGGATGGGGTGAAGGGGGCTTTGGGGAAGAGGGGAATGTCTGTTGAGGAAGGAAGGGAGAGGACGGAAGACAGAGGTGAGTGGAGAATGGTTGTATATGGATGATGTTGTGACTGCATGAGGAGGAATTGGCGGGGGGGTGGGGGGTGGGGTAGTATGTGTGAGTAAATTTTGACGCAGCCCGAAGGGATTTCTCCCCGTCCTCTCCTTATATGCAAAGGGGGACGGAGAGGGGGGATCGCCGATTAAATGAAGCGGCCTTGCTGTGGATGTACTGTGTCTTGCGACACTGCTTCTGACCCAGGGCGGTGGGCAGGGTTCAGGGATGACCCGTCATCCAGGAGGTGCTCAGATGAGAGGAAGGGTGGGAGGGGTGTGGAGTGTATTTAGGGATGAAATGGGTGGGAGTGTTTTTATGCCTTTCCTTTTGTGGCTACCTCCCTTGGAAGGGGGAAAAAAGCCTTGGTATATGTATGTATGTATGTATAAAGAATAGAATGGATAAAGAAAAAATAGAATATATAAAGCGAAAAAACCCTATAGATTTATATATATATATATATATATATATATATATATATATATATATATTGGAAGGGAGTTCCCTCAGCTGAATAAAACCGACCTGAGGGTCCCCGAAATATATCATCTGCCCCTTTTGTGCCGGGTGGTCCTTTCACTCACATCCCAGCTGCCGTCAAATTATTCTATTCGCCTCCATGCCAACCCGTCGGTGGGTGAAGACGGGTTCCCGGTGGTACATTCACCTGTCGCCAGGTGATTCGATTCATCTTCGTGGCCCTCCCTCACGTGAGAGCCGAGCACATCTCCACCCCCTCACCACTCGGGCGCCATCATTGGTTAGAAACAACCCCCCCCCCCCACTCACACACACATACTCAGCCTCCCTGACCTCTGCTAGAGAGGGCGAAGATTCATCTATCGGTGGATCAGGAACCGCCACCCGAACACCCTCAAAGTGCCCGGAAAAGGGACTACACTTTATTTGGCAATGAATCAATGTACATGAGGTGCAAATAATGACAAGAACACATAGTTCGGAATAATAATTGCAAATTGCCGAGGATAACACAAAAGCATGTACGCTTATTTCCATTGTGGTCCTCATCAGATTGTTATTCTACACTAAGTCACACAGACAACATACGTAGGGGGTTAAGGGGACCAGAGACAATCATGAGTAATACCAGTCAGTACACATATGACACATAAACATTGTTATAGTCTTGCTAATATCAATGAAATGTTTGTACACATAGGATATTGAGACCAAAAATTGAGCACCATTACAAAAAGGAACATCGCATTAAGCAAAGGAACAACAAAATAATGTTAAATTGTAACAAAACAGTATGAGTGAGTACTATATCAGAGTAGTACCATTAATGATATACTGCATTATTCTACAGCTGTATCAACATGTATGAGTGAGTACTATATCAGAGTAGTACCATTAATGATATAATACAATATTCTACAGCTGTATCAACATGTTGTTATAGTGAATGCTACACTGCAGCTAGGGTCACCTATTAATTAAATCTAACATTTTACCTGAATCTCAGGACGGAGTGGGCAATTAGTATGAGCACTAGGGAGTAGTACATTATAACCTGAAGCACCAGAGGTAAGGTACAGGGGACCAGTACTCGTATGAGTAAAGCAACAAGGAGAACGAGGAAAAAGGTCAGATCATAAATGTTCTCGGACCCTACCTGAGACATATACCATATTATGACTAGCAAAACAAAGGTGGAAACCAATTTGTAACATCAATCATTGTTATACTAAACTAAACTTCTGAAGGACAAAAAAAGGGGGGGGAGGTCAGAACAGCTATGAGTGAATGCAGATTTGGATGGTATTGCTCATGGAATCAGGTATCCCTCACTAAGCTAGTAGTACATAAAATCAAGGCTGTTCTCTGTCCATAGCTGAGACATATAGTAACCCTTGACTTTTTTCTTGAAGGTAACCTTGCTATTTGACTTCTTAATGGACACAGGTAATGAGTTCCATAGTTGAGCACCTGTGAAGTGAAAGCTGTTTTTGGTGAAGGGACCTGCATGAGGTACAATAAGAGACTCTTGACTGTTCCGGGTTCGGTTCTCAGCCGATAACGTAAAATTACAGCTCACATATGAGGGAGCAGAATTATGAATGACATTGTAAACCTGGTTTAGTTTCAGCTGCTGGACACGATATTTTACAGGTAACATTCCTACCTTGCTAAATTCTTCAATACCAATATGACTACGTTGAGGTAGGTTTAGTATGAATCTAATTATCTTATTCTGTGTAACCTGTAGCCGGGACTGGTTTTTTCTGCTCAGACTACTGTACCAAGAGCTACAAGCGTAATCAAAGTGATGTTGTAACAAGGCTGAGACCAGAAGCTTCTTTGTTTCCAGATCAAAATTTTTGGCTTTTCTGTACAAAAATTTGACTTTATGTGAACACTTGGAAACAATCTTATCTGTTATAGCAATCCCTGAGAGGGACTTATCTAAGGGTATTCCAAGATAGGTTACCTCTTGTTTTGACTCCAAGACATTAACCCAACATCTGACCTGTACATCGCTGCGTTTCCTGAGGTTGGGTTTGGATGCGAAGACAATACTTTCCGTTTTACCGAGGTGTAAGGACAGCCTATTATCTATGAGCCAGTCCTGGACCGATGACAGTTCGACACTCAGTTTCTCCTCTACTTCAACTGGGTCCCTATCTGAGACAATTAGAGAGGAGTCGTCTGCAAATAGCAGTAACTTACAGTTCACCGCACCTGGCATGTCGTTAATATAGACCAGGAACAGTAGCGGTCCTAGAATTGAACCTTGTGGTACACCACAAGTTATCTCTCTGTCATCTGAGTGGGATTCATTTACCTTTACTAGTTGATTGCGACCTGTAAGGTAGGACTTGAACCAGCCAATATTCGCCACTCCTAATGCCTGAAGTTTTTTTTAATAAAATATCATGGTCTACTGTATCAAATGCCTTTTGAAGATTCAACAAGACTAAACCCGTGTAATTACCTCTGTCGCATTCCTGTTTTATCAGATCGTAAAGGTATATTAAGCTGGTTTCTGTTGAGTAGTTCGTTCTAAAACCAAATTGCATACGTATAGTAGATTACGTTCCCTGAGGTAGGTATCTAACTGATTGTATACGGTACGTTCCAAGACCTTCGAAATAATACCTAGAATCGAAACAGGCTTGTAGTTACCTGCCTCAGTTTTTGCGTTTTTCTTGTAAAGAGGTGTTACCCGAGCCCTTTTCATGTCGCTTGGGATAAATCCTGAACCAATAGACAAATTTATTATGTGGGTTATTGGGGGAGTAATAATTGAGGCTCCATCCTTAACAAACCTCGCAGGAATGTCATCTAACCCTGTAGCCTTATTGGCACTTATGCTAGCCACTAATTTAAACACTTCTTTTTGAGTGGTCTTATGCAGTTTGAAACACTTTGAGGACTTGTCCTTATAATACTCCTGAACGTACCTCAGCCCAAACTTCCCAGAACCTGTACGGAGGGATTTAACTAGTTTTGTGGCAATGATTGTGAAAAAGGTGTTGAAGTGATTGGCTATGGTGTTCCTATCAGAGGTGAGCTCGCCGTTTATCAAGAGTCCTATCCTGTCTACTTTGTTACTAGGCTTTGTGTGAACTTCTAGGGTCTTTAGTGTTTGCCAAAGCTTCCTTGGATCGTGTTTGTTCTGGTGCACCATCTTAGTACAATAATCAGCTTTGGCTTTATCCTTCCAATAATTCACCTGATTCCTATAGTACAGAAAGCCATTATAGTCCTCCTGATTTCCACTTTTCCTAAATCTGGCAATAAATCTGTCTCTATCTCTAATTAAACCCAGTATTTCGTTAGTCATCCATGGCTTCGTCCTCTGTTTTATTCGTATCTCTTTGAGAAGCGCTACTCTATCTATAATAGTAATAAATGCTTACTTAAAATTAGACCAAGCCTTATAAACATCGGTACAACTTAGAACTGGCGACCAGTCTGTCCTACCCAGTTTATCTACAAAATGTTCTCGTGGGTAATGCTTCATGGAACGAAGCTTCACTGTGTTGTGCTTGTTGAAAATCGTCTTCCTAGCTTTCCTAGTACAATATATGAGCTTGTGGTCACTAAGACCATAATCACAAGAACCAGACTGCGTTATCTTGTTACGATCGGAGACCAGGGTAAGATCTATGATGGACCTGGATGTGCCTGTTATTCTAGTGGGCTCGTCAATCAGTTGTGTCGGGCCATGAGATATTAGCAAATTTCTCATTGCCTTAATAAGGTTATTATTTGTACTTGCCAGATTCGTATTAAAATCACCTAGGATAATAATTTCTTGGTCATGCATATTGACCCGATTGAAACAGGTAGATTCTAATGCGCTATAGAAGGACATCTGTTTTGGTGGTCTGTAACAGACCCCGCATAAGATGGGATGCGATGTGGGTAACAATATTTCTATCCACACAGCTTCGAGCCCATCGTTACTCATAAGGTCTGTACGGGGGTTGAATGCTGAATCGTTACATATGTAAGTACAAACCCCTCCTCCGGTCCTCTTTCTATCATTACGCACAACACTATAACCCGGAATCGCAATTTCCGAGTCGGAGATGGTACTGTCTAGCCAAGTTTCGGTGACACCCATGACTGCTGCCCTGGTCCGCCGTGCAAGTAGACGGAATTCGTCTATCTTAGGTAGAAGGCTTCTGGCATTTAAGTGCACGAAGTGGAGGCCCCGCTTGTTGAAGCAGCTGAAATCACCCCCGGGTGTTGACTGGGGGGAGGCACAGCGATCGGGGTTAACAGGTGAAGGGTCAACCTCACCGTCGGACAAGGGGGCTCCTGGTAGTTCATTGAGTGTACACCCATTGCAAGTGAAGCGGAGAATGTCCTCATTCACCGAAATTCGGCGAGAAGTTGAGAACGACCGCTGTCCTTCTCTGCGAGGTCAAGTTGCAGTAGGAGTTCCTCAGGCTCCGGAGGGACTGGTCGATAAATACATCGAAATGAGTCCCTCGTGAACGGCGAGATTGGAGGTTCTCCTCAGTATCGAAGGCCAGATCGCTGACGAGATCAGTAATCTATCTACGAGAGAACCTCCACAGGAGACACTGGCTCTCTCCGGAAATTCAATTTTGAATTATGAAACTTTGAGACGGGATACTATTGATTCAATATTTTTGCTCAACATTATTGTTCCTCATTCCAAGAATCTATTATAAAAATTTCCCTGTTTATGATACAGAAGATTACGCGCTATTTTTATTATTATTATCAATTGTATATGTATATCTTTATTAGTATTGTAAGATTACTAATAGTTTGGTATGTATGATATGTATGTTTTTTTGTGCATTAGCCATTCCGTCATTTTATTAGCAACTGCAGTCAAAGACATATGCTAAAAGGCAAAACAAAGACAAATGCTTAACAAAGACACATTTTAGAGCATGAATAACACTTACTGTATGACGAGTTAGTGTAGCAAAATAGTATCTTATCTAAGCCAAAGATAATATGATACTATTCTTTACTATTTATTTCGTTATCCTCTTTAGATCACAGGACTATAGATTGGCCGTTTTCTATTAGTGTAAGATGTGAAAAAGAACGTTACTTTCAAGGCTGACCTTTTTGTTTTGTATTAATGAACCAACATATATGGTTTTATGTGAATATAAAATACACCCATTCACCATATACACAAATACATACATTCATAAATATATAAGTGCATACATACATACGCACACATATACATGCTTTGCAGAAATTATTGGGAAAATTAAATATGCGGTGACAGAATGTTTTCGTCTATTTGCAGCCGGGTACACTAACACACACACACACACACACACACACACACACACACACACATTTTTTTATAATTGTTCTATGTATATTTCTATTTGTTTACTTCAATTTTTTTCTAGTTTATGTAATTTTTATTTCTTGTTTTTATGTATATACTTTATTTTGTTTAATTTTATTTGATTCACCATTCTATTTATTTATCTATTCTTGTTTTTATTTTTTCAAAATTCTAAGTGTATGTATTTTTTCTTTTATTATGGTGGCACATATATAGTAGAAACCGTGTGCATGTTATGGTTGAGTAATTTATCATTTTTTTGTCTGAATCGTGCCGACATCGGTTCTTGCGCCATTTCTTTTAATTCTTAATTCCGAAAACTTCTGCCGCGTTGGTTTTGACGGCGATGGTCGCGGCGCCGGCCGCCTCGGGCCTCCTCGCGAGCGCCTGGGGTGGCGTTGTAGTAGTAATAGTAGTAATAGTTGGGATTATCGCAAGCGCCTGGGGGGGCGTTGTAGTAGTAATAGTAGTAACAGATCGG
>NW_027467733.1:90000-95000 GCF_046742065.1 Oratosquilla oratoria
ATGAAGCGGCATTGCTGTGGATGTGCTGTGTCTTACGACACTGCTTCCAGCCCAGGGCAGTGAACAGGATCCAGGGATGACCCGTCATCACGGAGGTGCCAAGATAAGAGGGAGGGAGGATGGTGGAGGGGAGTGGAATATATGGGAAATGGAATGGGTGGGAGTGGTTTCTATTCCTTTTTCTTTTTTGGCTACCCCCCATGTAGGGGGGAAAATCCTTTGGTATATGTATATATATATATATATATATATATATATATATATGTGTGTGTGTGTGTGTGTGTGTGTGTGTGTGTGTGTGTGTGTGTGTGTGTGTGTGTGTGTGTGTGTGTGTGTGTGTGTGTGTGTGTGTGTGTGTGTGTGTGTGTGTGTGTGTGTGTGTGTGTGTGTGTGTGTGTGTGTGTGTGTTTGTGTGTGTGTGTGTGTGTGTGTGTGTGTGTGTGTGTGTGTGTGTGTGTGTGTGTGTGTGTGTGTGTGTGTGTGTGTGCGTGTGTGTGTTTATGTCTGTGTTTGTGTGTATGTATGTATGTATATGTATATATATATATATATATATATATATATATATATATATATATATATATATGTATGTATATGTATACATATTGTAGAAGACAAAAAGCGAGAGAGAGAGAGACAGACAGACAGAGAGAGAAACTTCTAGTCCAGTTCACCACCACATACCCTACATACATCGTGGCCTCAATGAAACCACCTGCTGCCCTAAACTGATTTGACCAGCTCGTTAGAAGGAAGGCGTGCACCTTATTCGAAGACAAAAGAAGAGTGTCCAGAGGATTTTAAGGAGTGCGAAAATGATCAACGGTTCTAAGGCCATTCTTCAGGGCTTCGGCAAAGCCCTTCGTGCATATTCGAAAAAGATTCGCCAGACTTTCCGAATCCTTTGCAGCTGTGGAACCATCGTACACCCAGCTACAGAAAAGCCTCTAGAGGACTCGTACATACTACTGGACTTCGAGGAACCTTGTCCAGTCAGCAGCCAGCTGGTAACCAATGGAGATAATGAAAAGCTCCAGCAACCCTATGGTAGGGAGAATTTCCTCGAAGAATCCAAGACTCTTCAAGTGATCGAGAAGATTTCGGCCACTGAAGAACATTCATTCCAAGTGCCTTCCGACGGGACTCAAGATCCCAAAATGCCAGAAGAGACTCCTCCATCTTCTGAAGAAACACACAAAGAGGATGTCTCATCCTTGCAGGTTGAGGAAAACAACCAAAGCAAACCAAAGGAAGACAAGTCCACTGAGCACAAGGAAGTCACTGCACTGCTTCCACAAGCTTCTGGGGGTCAAAAGAACGGCCCAAAAACAGGAGAAAGAAGAGTGCCCTCAACTTCCACTCATGGGCCTCTTAAAAAATCGTTCCAAAATGTGACATAGGACGCACAAACAATGGCCCCTCACAAGGAACGAAGAACACGAAAATACAAGACATATTTAGCAGAAGTTAAGAAGGAAGAGCTCGGGAGAGAGCCTCAGACTAACTCTGCCCTTCAACGAAAGGCAAAAAGAAAAATGGCCCAAGCTGCCACAAAGCCTCATCTTAACCAAAGCCAACCCGTCCAGCACCGAGGTGGCAGCAATACTAAAACAAGAGGTCATAATAATTATCAAAAAAGTAAAGATTTTTATCACAATTCACACCATCAAAACAATGCCCATCGCCAGTACCACCACCCAATCCACGATATCAGGAGGGAACAGGTACTCGACACAAGGCAAAGGGTGTACTACGACAATCCGAACTATCACTACTATTACTACTACAACGCCCCCCCAGGCGCTTGCGACAATCCCAACTATTACTACAATTACTACAACAACGCACCCCCAGGCGCTTGCGAGGAGGGCCGAGGCGGCCGGCGCCGCCACCATCGCCGTCAAAACCAACGCGGCAGAAGTTTTCGCAATTAAGAATCGAAAGAAATGGCCCAAGAACCGATGTCGGCACGATTCAGACAGAAAAATGATCAATTACTCAACCATAACATGAACACGGTTTCTACTATATATGTGCCACCATAATAAAAAAAAAATAGAAAATAGATATACTGTATAGAAATAAGAATGAATATATAAAGAATATACACAAAATAAAGAAAAACTAAAGAAAATATAGATAAAATAATAAAACTGAAATAACTATATAAAAAATAGAAATAGAAAATAAACAAATAATAAATAAAGATAAAATGAGTATAAGAAAATTATAAAGAATAGAATGGATATAGAAAAAATAGAATATATAAAGCGGAAAAACTATAAATTTATATATATACATATATATATATATGTATATATATATATATATCTATATATATATATATATTGGAAAGGAGTTCCCTCAGCTGAATAAAACCGACCTGAGGGTCCCCGAAATATATCATCTGCCCCTTTTGTGCCGGGTGGTCCTTTCACTCACATCCCAGCTGCCGTCAAATTATTCTATTCGCCTCCATGCCAACCCGTCGGTGGCCGAGGACATATCTACAGTAACCCCTTCCGTTCCGGGTGGTACATTCACCTGTCGCCAGGTGATTTGATTTATCTTCGTGGCCCTCCCTCACGTGAGAGCCGAGCACATCTCCATCCCCTCACCACTCGGGCGCCATCATTGGTTAGAAACAACAACAACCCCACACACACACACACACATATTCAGCCTCTCTGACCTCTGCTAGAGAGGGCGAAGATTCATCTATTGGTGGATCAGGAACCGCCACCCGAACACCATCAAGGAGAAGCTGTCCGCTTGGAGGGTCACCCATGAGCAACTGCTCAAAGTGCCCGGCAAAGGGGCTACACCTCTCCACACTTAACACTAGCTCGCCATCACCTCTTCTGAATGTGATCCTCTTGGTCACACTTTTGAAGCGGAGCTTCTTCAGGGCTCGGTAAGCAGGCCTGAGGTCATTTGCATTAAGATGACCCTAGACATCCTCAGCGAGTCCCCTAACGTACATCTCCTTTTCCATTCTCATGGGAGCTTTAGTCCCCCGTTTCTGAGTTTTATATTGGTCCCCAGCCATTCTGGCAGCACGGCCCAACTCTTTACTCTTCAGTATCTTCCGCGACGCACAATAGTCAGATTCCTTGATTTTGTGAGCAAAAATAAAAAAATATATATTATCAATATACATGAAAAATTTGGTTATATTATTAGATTAGGGTGAAAAATTAATAATACAAAATACTGCATTTTAATCAACTTGCTCTCACAAATGTCATGCTGTCTTCAGGCACCCAATAATGAGACAGGAACAAATATGCACGACTAAAGAGTATATATAATAACCAGGAAAAGACTTATGTATATGCCATACATCATTATTATATATTTCAAAACATTAAAAACTTTCATATATTCAATACCTTTCAAGCATTGTAACACAAAATAGCAGTTAGATTATATATTTACCTGTCTAATAGAGCATAAAATGGGTGCTTCTTCTCGCAATACCTTAAGAAAGCGATATATAAATGACAACTGTCTCACTCCTGCACGCATGTCCTTTTAAGAATACTAACTATTGTTGATGGGAAGGTTTTTCAAGCACTAACGAATACACCACCAACATCATCATGTATCTACAAACCAAGGACAAATCCATCAGCCTTAATCAACTTGAAGGAAATGCGGGAAAAATATATGGGGCGAAAATGGGTTGTTACAATCCTTAGATTTCTGATCAACTATTTGGACAATCCAACTATTGTGCGACGCCACACCACTACTCGACCTTGGGCACTCTCCAACGCACTCCTCGACAGCTTTCAGAGTTTCGCGTCTCAAAGTGTCCCATAGTTCTTCAGGGTCCTCGAGAGAGCCAAGTGCTTCAAACCGATTACAGATTGCTATCGCATACTCCAGGGCACACGCACTATCCCTCAGTTTCTTTAGTTGGAATCCAAATGGGTTACATCTCGGTATTCTCCTGGATTTGATACGCAGTCTAAGTGTTGCGACCACAACTCTATGATCGGTCCCAAAGGATTCAGCACTTCGATAAACACTGAAGTTCTGTAGCATCTTCCAATGAGCGCTAACAAGCGTGTGATCGATCTCGTTCGCCAATCCTCTGGCATTACGACACCATGCCCATCGGTATGGCTCTCGCCTCTGGAACCAAGAACCGCCAATCCTCAGCCTTCTAGACTTTGTAAAGTTCGGAAGGAGAGAACTGTTGATATTACTGGTTCCAGAACCATGGGGACCAATATATCATAGCCAGTTCTAACGGTGCCAGTAACCGCACTGAAGTCGCCCAAAACAATAAGTGTGTCTTATTTGATATTATCTATTTTCTATTCATTTATCTATTAATGTATTTAATCTTTTTACGTTTTTATGATCCGTATATTTACTTTTTATTGTATTAATACATTTATCAGTCGACGTAGTACTTGTTCTACCTTTAGTTCAAGAATTTCTGACTTTTATGTCTTGAATTGTGCCAACATTGACTGTAATTAGTTCTTTGGCCATTCCTCTTATCTTAATTTTGGTTTTGATGCCGATCGTAACGGTGCCGGCGGCTTCGGCCCTCTTCGCGAGTGCCTGGGGCGTTGTAGTAATAGTAGTAGTAGTTCGGGTTGTTTGAGGGACCTGTCCCCTATTGGCATTGTCGTTTGGGTGGTACTGGCGATGAGCATTGTTTTGATTGTAGTTTGTTGTGGATTCACAAATACTCTGAATGTCGGGGTTGGAAGTTCAGGACATCCCGTAAGGGTGGGGGGTCACCGTGAGTTCGACAATTCCGTCTACGAGGAGGAGGAGGTGGTAGGGGGGGGGTATTTCCCCCTGTCCTTCTAATTCCACATACCATCCTTGCACGCTTTATGACTCCCTCCTTGAACCATCCCCATTCCTCCTCCACACCCAGCTCTACTCTATCCCTCACTCCCTCCCACTCCGCCTTCAGCTTCTTTTCGTACTCCTTCTCCTTTTCCTTTTCATTTAAAGAGTTCACTATAAGAACC